>NC_042617.1:549198992-549474851 GCF_901001135.1 Rhinatrema bivittatum
GAGAGGTCTTGAACGAGTAGATGTGACTCGGTTATTTACACTTTTGAATAATAGAAGGACTAGGGGGGCATTTCATGAAGTTAGCAAGTAGCACATTTAAGACTAATTGGAGAAAATTCTTTTTCACTCAACGCACAATAAAGCTCTGGAATTTGTTGCTAGAGGATTTCATGCCGGTTTACATTTAACAGGGGGGTGAAAAAATAAATAAATGAATAAATTAACAAATTGTAGCAAGTGAAAAGAAAAAACTTTGCAGTTATAATAAAACAGGGGAGATTCGAAACTGGGAGGAGGAAAGTCTAAAGGAATTTAACATGTAATCCCAGAGGGAGTATAGTGGAATGCATTCAGCATTGTTACACTTTAGCAGGCTTACAAATCACAGATGCTATGACATCTTCCATTGCCCTTGAAGACATCTGCAAAGCTGCTGCAACATGGTCATCTGTTTGCATCTTTACATCCCATTACTGTCTGGACAATCTCTGAAGAGCTGACAGTAAACTTTTACAAGCAGCTTTGCATAATCTGTTTTCGTAGTAGTTTTCTTTCCATGGTGGAATCTGGGTTGCTTACTCAGTAAATGCTTCGTTCTAACCTTCAGCTTGGGACTCATATGTCATGGTTAATTTAGTCTACTTATTGACAGAAAAAGCAATTTTGCTTACTGTAAACTGTTTTCTGTAGCTAGCAGGATGTATTAGCCATGCAAAATACTTGGCCGCCTCCCTGGAGAATCAGTTGCCTAACTAAATTAAGCTCATTTGTCGACTGAGGAGGCTCACAAGTTAACACCCACATAGGAATTTCTGCACATGCTCAGTAACTAGGAGAGACAAGTCCATTCAGTACCACCAGATGACATCACCCATATGTCATGGCTAATTCATCCTATCATCTATGGAAAACACCAATTAAATGTTTGCATATAACTTGAGAATAATGCATAAAGTACTTAAGACAGACAGTAGAACACTCTTAATTTGTTCCACTGTCTTTGCTTAATTACACTGATGCACAAAATATTACTTTGGCAAATAGCTGCAGTAAAATATTTGCAAAAAACAACAAAGGGATAACCTTATACCATGGAAAGATTTTATTAAAGAGCCCGACTCCGGCCGAGTTTCGCCAATTAAGGCTGCATCAGGGGCTCAAATCAGTTGATGACTATATGGGACTACATATTCTATGTAATAAAAGGTTGACAAACCAAGACCTTAGTTCTGCGAGTAGCTCTCACTGTTGCATAAGCTAGTATGTCAATCAAGCATAAGGTTGTCCCTTTGTTGTTTTTTGCCTTGGCTACATGGGACCACCTTCCGATTTGTTTTATTGGACCTTCCCTTGCTCGTAAAATATTTGCAACCAGGAAACTGCAATCAAATTATATATATATATATATGTATATATATATGTATATATATATATATATATATATATATATATGTGTGTATGTATATATATCATTATAGAGAGAGAGAGACAGAGAAATATAAAGAAATCAGGCAAAAGTCAAAAGTATAAAGTGCTTAATTGTTAAATACAAAGAAAAAATAGAAAAAACATCCAGATGTTCAGGACAGGAGGAAGGACTAATTGGAGCTTTGATGTGTAATTACAGTGAGCAGACTGTTGTGCTGATGGTGGACCCTTGGTCCGAGGTGGGGTTGGCGCTACCCGCAGGGTAAGCTCTACGGGTCCCCACCATCGGGAGGCAGAGCAGGCTAGGAGGTGGAGGCCGACCGGAGCTTCTCCAATACCAGCCCATGTTCACCTTAGGTTGAGCCCTTGGGTGCCGGAGCCGGCTGGACTCAGGCGGGCCTCCGTGAGACAACTCCCAGTTGGTGAAGACAAGGGTACGACAGAAACTAGCAGAGGTGTAGGAAGGCCGAGGATGGTCCGGACGAGGCATGGTTCCGAAGACCTAGACGCCAATAGGAGCAAAAGGAGACATGGGGCGTCCAGGTAAAGATAGGCCGAAGCCTGAGAGGCCAGGTCTGCAGAAGACTGGGAGAGTCCAAGGCAAGCTGGAGTCAAAGTAGGTGGCAGGAAGGCCCAGTACCAGGAACAGAGCAGAGGTCAGAGCCAGGAGATAGGTCAGATGTGGTATGTTACATTCAGTATAGCAGGTGCTGCTCTTTTATTTTAACTTTCATATATCTAAATAAAATAGTTTTTTAGATATGCTCAACAGTGCTTCTTTTTTCTGGTTTTTCTTTATAATATGTGTGTGTTTATAATACACTCTGATAAATTAATGTAATGTAGTTAGAAAAAAACTAAAAGGAGTAGTAGCAAAGGTTAAGTTTGTATGAGCTGTGGACATTGCTTAAAATTGCCATCATGGAAGCCTAGGTAAAATGTATTCCATGCATTAAAAAAAAGTCGAAGGCAGACCAAACAGCTACCAGTATGGTTAAATGGTGAGGTGAAAGAGAGAATTAAATCGAAAGGGAATCATTCCAAAAAATAGAAAGCAAACTATATGTATTGTATGTATGTATTTATATTCTTCTTTTCAGACATTTCAAAGCAGATTATATTCAGCTACTGTAAGTATTTTCCTGTCCCCAGAGGGTTCACAGCCTAAGTTTATACCTGAGGCAATGGAGGATGAAATGATTTGAGGAGTAGCAATGGGATTTGAGGAGTAGCAATGGGATTTGAACCCTGGTTTGCAGCCCACTGCTTCAACCAATAGGCGGCTACTCTACTCCAGATATAAAACAGTAGTAAGACAAGCCAAGAGAGAATTTGAGAAGAAGCCATCCAGTGAGGCAAAAACCTTTTTTTCATGTATAGTGAAAGCAAAACACCTGTAAGGAGGTAGTTTGGCTATTAAATGGCTGAGGGGTAAAAGGGATACTCACGGAGGTCAAGGAAATAGCAGAAAAACTGAATTATTTGCCTTAGGGCTGGATTTTAAAAGGGTTACGCGCATAAGGTACTCGCGTAACCCTTCTAAAATGGCCCTGTGCGCGCCGAGCTTATATTGCATAGGCTTCCGGGACGCGCGTAAGTCCCGGGGCTTTCTTGGGGTGGGCGTGTCAGGGGGCGTGGCGCGGCCGGCGCATCATCCGGGGGCGGTGCCGCGGGCGTGGTTTCGACCCGGGGGCGTTCCGGGGGCGTGGCCACGGCCTCCAGACCAGCCGCCACACTGGAACATGGTGCGCGCCAGCCGGCCTGGCGCGCGCAAAGTTACACCTGCCTCTAGCAGGCGTAACTTGTGCGATAGAGGTAGGGGGGGTTTAGATAGGGCCGGGGGGGGGGGTGGGTTAGATAGGGGAAGGGAGGGGAAGGTGGGGGAGGCGGAGGGAAGGGGCAGCGCGCGCAGGGCTCGGTGCGCGCAAGTTGCACAAATGTGCAACTTGCGCGACCCCGGATTTTATGAGATACGCGCGGCTACGCGCGTATCTTATAAAATCCAGCGTACTTTTGTTCGCGCCTGGTGCGCGAACAAAAGTACGCTTGTGCGCTGTGTTTTAAAATGTACCCCTTAGTCTTTACTGAGGAGGATGGTGGGAACATAAACACAGTTGAGACGTTTTTTAATGATGATGTATCCTGAGCAACTAAAACAAATCTGTGATGGAGGATGTAATGGATCGAATTGACAAACTAAGGAGTAACAGATCCCCAGAACCAGATGGCATCCACCCCAGAGTCCTTAAAACTCAAATATGAAATTGCAAACCCGTTGCTAGTGATCTGTAACTTATTTAAAACAACCACAATACTTGGAAGGTGGCCAGTGAGACACCAGATTTGAAAAAGGGCTCTAGGGATGATACAGGAAATTATAGATTGGTGAGCCTCTTATAAATGCTGGGCAAAATGGTAAAAGCTAGTCTTAAAAACAAAATCGCTGGCTATATAGATAGACATGGCTTAATGGGGAAGAGTTCAATGGTATAGTGAGGGTCTCCAGTACCCAGGGGCCCAGTGCATTTGTGCACTGCCCCTGGTCATCTCCCCCCTCCCACCAATCTTGGTGGGTCTCCTAACTAATTGCATGAATAGAAAGGCACTCGCGGCTCAAAAAGTTTACTCACTCCTACTCTAGCCCAAAAAGGACACTTGAAACCCATATCACATTAGGCGAATTATAATGTGTGTTGGGTGTGGGCTTAACCCTCAGAAAGCCATGAGTAAACTGAATTACAGTTACAATATAGTAAACCTACCATACCAAAATCATAATAACTGCCAGCACCTAAACAGTGACAATCCTACCTATAAAAAGGGAAAACTGCAAACGTTATACCAGGCTCTAAACCGTAAAACAGTACAAGCCAGGCTGTTTATAGATCTCTGTACAGAAACTATATGCTAGCAGAATACCTCAACTCAGACACACATGGAGAATGCTTCATCCCTACAAAATTACTCCTTTCCATCCCTAATATCATAGCCAAACCCATTTCAGAAATTATTAATTGTTCTCTCACCCTGGGACAGATCCCCTCTGCTCTGAAACAAGCCATGCTTAAACCAATCTTAAAGAAGCCGAACCTAGACATTTCAAATCTGGCTAACTTCAGACCAATATCTAACCTCCCATTCCTGGCTAAACTCATGGAAAGAGTAGTTAACCTGCAGCTTATAGATCTCTTGAAAATCATAACCTCCTATACTCATCTCAATTTGGTTTCCGGAAATTCTTCAATAAGGAAACCCTTTTATTATCCCTAACTGATACCCTCCTCAAAAGTCTGGACAAAGGCCAGTCATTTATCCTCGCCATGCTGGACATCTCCTCAGCGTTTGACACTGTCAGTCACAACATCCTAATTGATCGCCTCTCAGACATAGGCATATCAGGAACAGCCCTGAGCTGGTTTACATCCTTCCTACACAATCGTAGTTACAAAGTTAAAATTGGTAACCATGAATCGAACCCCATTAAACTAATACATGGCGTTCCACAAGGATCATCCCTCTCCTTTAACCTCTTCAATATCTACCTTTTGCCCTTATGCCAACTCCTTGCTGACTTTGGCCTTATTCACTTTATCTACGCTGATGATGTACAGATACTCATCCCTGTTACGGATTCAGTGCCTAACGCTCTCAAAACTTGGAACAACTGCCTCTCATCAATCAACTCCCTCCTCACTAACCTTAAGCTAGCCTTAAACACATAAAAAACGGAGCTCCTTTTCATCTCGCCAGCTCGTCTCAATACTCCCCCCCCCCCCCCCCCCCCCAGTACACCCTTTCTCTTTCTCCCAACATGTCAGAGATTTAGGCGTCATTCTTGATAACCATCTTAGTTAACAAAAACACATCAACACAACCAAAGACTGTTTTTACAAATTGCAGGTACTAAAGAAATTAAGACCATTACTTCATCACAACGATTTCCGGACCGTCCTCCAATCCACCCTTTTTACTACTGCAACTCTCTTCTCCTGGGCCTTCCAGCAGTGTCAATCAAACCTCTCCAAATGCTGCAAAATGCAGCAGCAAGAATTCTAACAAATTCACTCAGATCAGTCCACATGACCCCCTATTCTTAAAGCCCTCCATTGGCTCCCGATACCATCCAGAATCCTCTACAAGAGACTTTCAATCATCCATAAAACCCTGCACAACCAAAATATTCATTGGCTTAATGACTCCCTCCAATATCACACCTCTAACAGACCCTCTAGATCAGCCTACAAAGGATCCTTAACTACAGCCGTACACAAACCCACCCAACTCAGATCCACCAAAGATTGTGCCCTCTCCCTAGCCGGACCAACAATCTGGAACTCAGTGCCGGCTGAACTTCGCCAGGAACACTGCTCAGCAACCTTAAAAAAAACAAAACTAAAAACTTGGCTGTTCAAACATGCATACACTTGAACTCTAGCCCTCCTCCTGGCCACATCCCACCCCCCCCCCCTCCTGAACTCCTCCTCTCCCCCCCAAAATGTACAAGCTACTGTAATATAGTTACTCTTCTCTCCCTCTTAACTTAAACGCTCTTACGTCATCTGACCTTTATTTTCATACACTCCCGAGTTCCTCTATATCCCTTGTTAAATGTAACTGTATTTTCTTCACTCCCAGTTAATGTATTACTCCCCTGTTAAATGTAAACTGATGTGATATGTTTTATGAATGTCGGTATATAAAAATTCTAAATAAATAAATAAATGCTGAAAAACCCTCACCAAATACAGAATAAAGTATAAACAGGAACATGCAGCCAAAATCTGAACTGGAAACCACAACGAGCCAGATAATGTATGCAGCACAATAATGGAAAAATAGAAACATCAAACATAAAAAAAAATAAAATCAAGAAATATAAATCAGTAATAGCAAACTCATACTAATAAAAAGAATAATTTCAAAACAGCTGATGAATAGAACATCCATTAATTAAAAACTCATATATATATTTTTAAACATTTCCCAAGCACCAAAAACATTTTTTTTTACAACAAATAAGAATAAAAAGAACCCAGTTCTCAGTACCTGGGAGATTTTGATTCCAGTCACCATGAAACTGTGGATTAGTTACGGGCAGGGAGGGAGAGGAGACGTACCAACTTTCTCCATTATCATGTGCTGTCCCCCAGGCTAGCCCACGCACATACTTGCTCTCCCCCATGCTTTCCCACAAGAGCACTTGCTCTCTCCCATGTTGGCCCTCACATGTACTTTCTCACGCTCTTTCACTAACTCACTAGCATTCTCTCTCACTTTTTACCCCCTCAGCCACTGAATACTTTTTTAAACGAATGCTTTTAGCTAATGCTGATCAGGAGGAATGCAGGCAGAGCTTCCTGTTGATAATCCTGAAGTGCTGTTTGGAGTGGTAAGAGGAGGGCTGAAAGGCTCTGATGCTGGCAGTGGGGAGTGTAAGGGAGATTATATTTTGTAGGTTGTGGAAGAGTATAGGAAGGGCTGGCAGAAGACAGCAGTGGAAAGACTTCAGCCAGTGGTGAGGCAGCAGTGTGAGAGATCTGGTTGCTTCCTGTTGCGAACGCGGAGGTGCGGTCGCTTGCTCAGAGAGATGTGAGCCCTTGGGCCACAGTATGCCTCAGGGAAGAGCCCCCAAGACACACACCGTGGGAGGTGAGAGTGTTTAGGCACGGTCTGGAGCTGGAACAAGGCTGGACCACGGTCAAGACGTGGAACATCAGGAATTGGAACAAGGCGGCTCAGCCCTCCAATGGACCTGCACGCACCGGTGAGACCCAGCAATGCAATTCTGGTCTCAAGTGTAGCCCTCCGGCCACTTGGTAGCCCTTCCAGACCCACCACTTGGGAACGACGAGTGCGTGAGGCCAGACAGAGGCTGAGGGCAGGAACAAGTTGAGACATAGGACTCGAACTAGGAAACTCAGACGAGGATACGTGGAACTTGGAAGACTGACAAGTTTCAGGATTCTTGGAAGACTGGACGAGGTTTCATGGAACTTGGAAGACTCGGACGAGGATTCAGGGTTCAGGCTGTAGTACAGGGTGAGTTCTGCACCGCAGTGCGCCCTACACAGCTGCGTATGGCTGGTCACGGACCACGCCGAAAGCGAAGCAGACTCCAGGTGAGAAAGTGAAGACTTGGAACCGGGAACATGTCAAAGATTCAGGAGAGGCCTGCACAGAGGCGTGCCCTACACACCCGCCTATGGCTAGTCACTGACCACTCTGAAGCAGAGCAGGTTCTGGCTTGAGTCTTAGGCATGGACAGAGAAGCAGGCACAAGATACTTCGAAGACTGGGAACAGGATTCAAGACTCAGGATTCAAGACTTCGGAACTCTGATTCAGGAACAGACCTCGGAATTAAAAACAAGGAGCCTTCCGAAGACTTGCGCTGCAGACATGAAGACAGGCCTTGTGCCATGAAGCGTCCTACACAGCCCCCCCCATGGGCTGGTCATGGACCACAACTGTGGCATGCCAGGAAGGGTGGACAAGCAGGAAACCTGGAAGCAGGACAAAGTAGCGGAGACGAGGATATCAGGACCAGGACTGGAACAAGGAACATCGGAACATCAGGACACCAAGGAGACAACTAAGGAGCTCCAATGAGGAATAGGACCAGGATCATCAGGCAAAGGAGACCAGGAACATCAAACAAGAAGCCATCAAGACACAGGAAGACCATGATGGACCTTGACCGGAGAGAGAAGCATGGACGATCGTGGATCCGATTCAAAGGCCCCGAGGAGTGAAAGCTGAGCCCTTTTATAGGGCTGGATGAAAGAGCAGACTAATGATGTCATCCTGTGGGGCCTCGGGCTTTTCCCACTGCTGGCCCTTAAAATAATGTGGAGGGGCGTGTGCCCACGCCTAGAGGAGCCTGGGAGGTGAAAGAGACGGGTTGGTGGTGTCTCTGCCACATGAAGGAGGCAGTCAGCAGTGGCACCAGGGCTGCGAAGATGAAGACTGCGGCGACTCCTGCCTTGAAGCTGAGGCGTCCCGGTGGCGGTACTAGGGCCGCGAAGGTGAGAAACGTTAACAGCACTCCCGGCCATGGAGCTTGGCATCTGTGGCGACCGGGCCGCAATAAAGCAGCAGCTGAGGTTGCGTCGGGCCAGGGTAAGTGAGAGGCTGCTCGTGGGATGGACTCCGCAAGCAGGTTTGTAACAGCACCCTCTCCTGAAAACCCTCTCTTCCGTCTCTTCAGTATGGGTGAAGACAAGAAGGCATATCTCTATACGAGCTGGGGAACTTGGGAGTCAAAACACAAAATCTCCAAATGCTTGGAAGGAGCTGAAGCGATGAGGTGAAGCAACATACTGAAGACATGACAGACACAAAAAAAACTCAGGAAAAGGCATGACCCAGGTTGAACTGGAGGCACAGATGAGTGGTAGCATCTTGAAGTGTTAGTCCGGTTCTTGTTTAAGTAAGTCGAGACGGAAGTAAGGAATAAGCAACATCTTCCTGCTGTTAGCAACGGTGAAGATAGAGATTAGGGCATCATTGCTGGATTCTTAGATGTGAGGGTGGTATACCAGGAGAATGTGTAGGCAAACTTGCAGATTACCACTTGCTCTTGGGTAGGCATTGGTACAAGGAGCAACAGGTGGAACTAGGAAGTCTAAACAAACATTGCTCAGAAGGTGGAAAGCTGATCTTGGAGGCATATTTTTATACATCTTGATGATAGATGGCACACGGACGTGAGGTTGACAGGTGGAATGAAGGTCAGGGTTACCAACCCTAGAGTTTTGCAAAGCCAGTGGTAGACTAGAATAGTCCCCTTTTGTAAGATGGAGGGAATTGCACTTTAGGTACAATCCGCATATTAACACAGGCTCCCATATGACAGTAAATTGTTCCTTGAAGGAGCTGGGTAGTTGATAGACATAAATACTCAACTTTACACAGGAAATTGTCTCCTATAAGGGGTCTCCCAGAATGGCTTGGTAGGTGTAAAATCCCTCAGGCTCAGATCAGACGAGCCACTTCAAGGTGGGTGATGAGGCTCAAGGAGGCAAAGCTTGAAGACTGCAGCGGATTCCAACAAGAGTCTATTGAATGCTCTTTCCCAATCATAGGTGGATTGTAAGAGCAGCTGGTGGCAGAGATCCTTGCAGGGACAGCTTTTAAAAATGGTAGAAAACAACTTGAGAGACTGGCAGATTTTGGTTTCTCTTGAAAAGCAGTCCTCTTCTCCAGGAATGGATCTCCAGGGTATAAGATTGATGGTCAGCTCCCAGAAGTAAAGAGGATACGGAACTCAAGGAGAAGATGGCAGCAACAGTTCGCAATGGATCCAAGGGTAGCGATGTTGAATCCCAAGTAAAGGGAAGACATAGTGTCCTCAGACTGATTGTAATGGGTCCTTCCAGGAGGATTTGCAGCAGAAGAACCATGCAGGCCCATCAGGCGAGACAAAAGGTGGCAATCACAGCCCTTAGCCTGGCAGTAGAAACATCGCTGGGGAGCAGATGAGATGAACAAATCAAGATCTCCCAATCCTGATTCCTCCAACTCAGCCTGTGTGAAGGACACTGGAGGATGATGACTGTGAACTCTGGATTCAGGACAACTCGCCATGTTGGTATAATGAAGGAACAACAAGATGACATCTTAGGAACTTGGAATGGGATTAGAGGCTGGAAATCCAACTTGCACAGAGCAAAAACAGGATCGTAGTTGTAAACAGTCCCTAAGGCGAGAGCCAGAGTTGTGTGAAGCGGGGACTGAACTCAAACTGGTGAGACAGAGCCAGGCCTAGGGTGCAGGCACCTTCTGCAGGTCATTCAAACCCAAAGACCTGGAGTTGCTATGGAATCTGTAGCTTACGAGGGTGCTCAGCAGAAGAACAAAGACTGAAATGACTGCAAGTGTTGAAACCTGGATGCAGGAACCTTTTGCAGGTCGTATGGAACCCAGGAAGAAGTACAAGCATCTCTGTGGCTTGAACAGAGATGGTCCCTGGAACAGTTGCAGGCTCCTCCTGCAGGTCGAGAGAGGTTCCAGGACCGGACTGGACTTTGAAGTGGATCTGGATGCAGGCGCCTCCTGCAGATCGTGAGAAAAATCCAGACACCAAAAAGAAGAGAGAGAAAAAAAATTTCTTGACTGAAGTAGGAATCAAGAGTCCAGGAAAACTTGGGCAAAAAATTCTTTGCAAAAGACAAGGGATCAAGGAGTCCAGGAAAACTTGAGCCCGTCACAGGCACACGCTCACCGAGCTCATGGCCTTCGAATCAAGTTGCGAACGCGGAGGTGCGGTCGCTTGCTCAGAGAAATGTGAGCCCTTGGGGCCACGGTGGAGCTCAGGGAGGAGCCCCCAAGACACACCATGGGAGGTGAGTGTTCAGACACGGGCTGGAGCTGGATCAAGGCTGGACCACGGTCAAGACGTTGAAGATCAGGAACTGGAACAAGGCAGTCTCATCCCTCCACTGCACCTGCACGCACCGGTGAGACCCAGCAACGCAGTGCTGGTCTCAAGAGTAGCCCACCGGCCACTCTGTAGCCCTTTTGGATCTGCCGCTTGGGAACGATGAATGAGTGAGGCCAGATGGAGGGCAGAGGGCAGGAATAAGACGGGACATGGAACTCAGGAACTTGGAAGACTCAGGGTTTCGGGATACTTGGAAGACTAAGGCGAGAATTCAGAGTTCAGGCATTAGTACAGAGTGAGTACTGCCGCCCTACATAGCTGCCTATGGCTGGTCACGGACCACGCTGGAGCGGAGCAGGTTCTGGCTTGAGTCTTGGGCATGGCAGAAGCAGGCGCAAGGTACTCTGAAGACCGGGAACAGGATTCAAGACTCAGGATTCAAGACTTTATATATACGTGGAAGACATACAGTTTTAGAACCCATTGAAAAATCCATTGAATACACTTATCAAATTATTAATGCTTATATCTCAACTATTAAGCAACTATCTCAGAATTTGAAATTAACACTTAACATGAATAAAACTGAAGTAATTCTTTTAGAGAGAAAATTGTAGTTTTAATTGTCTTCCCGATTTGATTCTTGACAAAAATGTGAAAATAACCCCTTCTTATTTTGCTCGTGATCTTGGGGTTGTCTTAGACACAGAACTGAACATTGGAAAGCATATTGCAATTAAATTAAAGGAAGGATACTTTAAATTATTAACATTGAGAAGACTTAAGCCATTCTTGGATCACTATGATTACCGGACAGTTCTCCAAGCACTTATTTTTGCAAATCTAGACTATTGCAATACACTTCCGTGGATTGCCTGCCTCAACAATTAGACCATTACAGGTCCTGCAGAATTCGGCAGCTAGAATTCTTACAGGAAAAAAGAAATTCGACCATATTACCCCTGTATTGATTTCTCTTCATTGGCTTCCAATAAATCACCGAATCCATTACAAAACCGCATGTATAATTCATAACCTAATCTATGAAGACAGAACAGAATGGTTGAACTTTTCATTAAAGCTACATGTACCCTGAGAGGAATTTAAGATCTGCTAACAAGGCTTTACTATCTATTCCAACCATAAGATCTGCAAGACTGAGTCAGGTGTGAGAGCGTGCAATATCTGTAGCGGGATCCAAACTGTGGAATACCTTACCAACACATTTGAGACTAATGTCAGATAAAAAGAAATTTAAGGTCGAACTTAAAACCTGGCTTTTTAAGTGCGCGTACACAGAAAATAAACGACAGGCAGTTGTCTAAAAATAGTTCTTTAATGTTTGTTATTAGTTTTAGTAGAGTTTGTTTTAGCACTGTCTTATGAACAAATGTTATCCTGTTTTTACACTGCTTTTTAACAGCTACATTTTCTATTGATGTTCCTTTTTAAATTTTTAGCTGTTATTACTATTTATTGAATATTTTATTGTATTTCCTAAATGTATTTAAACCGTAAACCGTTATGAAGGCCACGGTTAATGTGTCTGTATATAAACAATAAAACCATAAACTTCAGAACTCAGATTCAAGAACAGATCTCGGAATTAAAACAAGGAGCCTTCCGGAGACTTGTGCTGCAGACAAGACAAACCGTGTGCCATGAAGCGCCCTACACAGCCCCCCATGGACTGGTCACAGACCATGACGGTGGCACGCCAGGAAGGGTGGACAAGCAGGAAACCTGGAAGCAGGTCAAAGCACCGGAGACGAGGCCATCAGGACCAGGACTGGAACACGAACATCGGAACTTCAAGACATGGAACATCGGGACACCGAAGGAGCTCCAACGAGGAACAGTTTCAGGAACATCAGGATGAAGGAGATCAGGAACATCAAACAAGAAGCCATCAAGACATAGGAAGACCTCGGTGGACCTTGATCGGAGAGAGAAGCATGGACGACCATGGATCCGATTTGAAGGCCCCAAGGAGTGAAAGCTTGAGCCCTTTTATAGGGCTAGATGAAGGAGTAGACTAATGATGTCAGACGGTGGGGCCTCTGGCTTTTCCTGCCGCTGGCCCTTCAAATAATGTGGAGAAGTACTCACCCGCACCTTGGAGGAGCCTGGGAGGTGGAAGAGACAGCTTTGGCGGCATCCCTGCCACATGAAGGAGGCAGTCAGCAGCAGCACCAGGGCCGTGAAGATGAAGACGGCAGCGGCTCCTGCCGTGAAGCTGAGGCGTCCCGGCGGTGGCACTAGGGCCATGAAGATGAGAAACTTCAGCAGGACTCCCAGCCATGGAGTGTGACGTCAGTGGTGGCTGGCCGTGATAAAGCGGCAGCAGTGATGGTATTGGGCCGTAGTAAGTGAGAGGCTGCTCACGGGATGGGCTCCGTGAGCAGCATCATAACACTTCCCACTGACACGGAAAGTGGTAGAGGCAGAGATAGATGGGAATGGAAATCAGGATGGAGAGTTGTTCGCATAAAACATGAGTTAAGAGCCTATAATTTATGCTCATAAGTTATGTGCACAAGATCAATACCGACCATGCTTTATGCACATAAATCCCAAGGACCCTGACACCATGAACTCGCAAGTCAGCTGCATAGACTAATACTAACCCCTGAAACATTACTCCACATCTGACCAGAAGTTAAATTTCCAGCATTCAAAAAAAATGAGTTTATCCACCCCTCTCTGAATTGGGGAGTAATAGCTAATGCTTTGATTAACATGGGATTTGTATGGCAGCTTGCTAAGCTATAGCACAGAGTAGAGGCGGAGTGAACAGCACACACATATAGGGGAAATCACAAGAAGAAGATGTGCGGCACACAATGTACTGGACACTAATAATATAGCAACCAAATAATTATTTATTTTACATTTGCACACTGGAAAATGTGCAAGGTATTTAATATATAATTTACAGTGTTGTAAGAGCGACAGAGCCCTTATAACACTGTAAATTATATATTAAATACCTTGCACATTTTACAGTGTGCAAATGTAAAATAATATAACAACCAAATAATTATTTATTGTCCAGTACATTGTATGCCGCACATCTTGTTGTGAGCTTGCTAAGCTATGCACACATTTTTACTTGGGTTTGTGCACAGAATTTCATGCTACAAAAATGTGTGCAGAACCATGTCCTGACGTACATACAGCCTATGGCACCTTATTACATTGGGATCAGAGTTCCGTTTTTAGAGCTGCAAGTCAAAAAGAGTTTTTAAATATTAAGCTAAATATATTTGGAAATGGAGGGTTCTCACTTTTTAAGTGATCTGGAGTATGTGATTCTATTTATTGTAGTAAATACTGCAACACTTGCAACTAATATAATAATGGGCTTAGCACCAGGCTAAGTAAAACATTAATATTTCATTGTATACAAATCATTTTGTATGATAGTTAACGTTAATAGAGAAACTAAATGGGAAAGGCATTTTGTTTTGAAACAGGTATATCGTCTTCAAGACCTGGTTAAAAAAAGTGAACAGGGCCTTGACTCGGCAGAAGAGCACATTTCCAATCTCAAGGATTCTCAAGACAGACTTCAGAAAGAACTGGATCTGACAAGAACTAGGCTGCAGGAGATTAGCAATTCTTTGTTTAATGTTCAGGTAATCATATAAATATTCAGACTTTGATTCCAAAGAATGCATATATCTGCTTTTATTTTTAAAAAAGTAAGATTTTGATGTATTAGATACTGCAGTGTTTATGATAATAATGCAAAGGCAAATTCAAAGCCAGTAGGGCTCCAGATACTAGAGTATTCTTTCTTCTCAAAATCTAACTACCCATACTTTTTCTTTTAATGTACTTTTTTTTTTTCTCATTTTCTTCTATCTGGCTTTGATGGCTGTGGTTAGTGCAGTTAGTGTAGCTGTGTTTAAAAAAGGATTGGATAAGTTCTTGGAGGAGAAGTCCATTACCTGCTATTAATTGAGTTGACTTAGAAAATAGCCCCTGCTATTACTAGCAACGGCAACATGGAATAGACTTAGTTTTTGGGTACTTGCCAGGCTCTTATGGCCTGGATTGGCCACTGTTGGAAACAGGATGCTGGGCTTGATGGACCCTTGGTCTGACCCAGTATAGGTATGTTCTTATGGTTATAACAGGGAAACTAGAATTATTGACTGGCAAAGGACTTTAGTTGACTCCCTGGAGGCAGCAGATGGCACCCATTTAGCATGTGCCTGTAAACTATGTCCTGAGTTGTACGACCTTTTCAGTGTTAGATGAAATATGAATGTGCAGCCAGTAGATCAGTGTTACCTAATTTTTGGTCTGACAAGGGACCCCTTTGAATTCTACATTTCTTTGACTGCTTTCATTTTTCCTAGCCCATCAGATAATTTGGTGGTGGTGGTGGTGGTGGCAGATGCCCACTCCCTCTCCTGGGCTTATTAGTAAACTTAGGCACATGCAGGCCGATGTAATATCGGCATGCATTAATTGGGTGCTCATGATTGAGCGCCTGCTCTCTTAATGTGCACTTATGTACTGGGCTCCCAGTTGAATGTTTAAATGGGCCACAGTGGTAAAAAAGAGGTGCTAGGGAACATTGTGCATCCCTAGCGCCTCCACAGCATTGGGCACCAAGGAGAGGTGCTGTCAGCCGGTTAGGAAAATGGACGCTTGATTTTACGAGCATTCGTTTTGCTAACCTGTTTACAGCCACAGGTTAGGAAAACAGATGCTTGTTAATTGAACATTTGTTTTCCTAACCAGCATTGGGGTCACTTCTTTTTTTTTTTTTGCATGGAGGGTAGTAGCTAATAGCCTCAATCGACATGAATTTACATGTGATGAGCACTTAGCTACATGCTGCTTTGGATGCATGCTTTGAATGTGCTGATCCCCTTATTGCATAAGGTGTTTTGGACACGCATCCAAAACACGCGTGCAAGCACATGTAAAGCCATGTGCTCGGCCGAGCGCTCTATACTACATCAGCCTGTTTACATTTTGCTCATGCTGAGAATAGCACAGGTGGAGATTTCACTCAGCAATTTTTTGGTGCTTGTGATGGCACCTGCCTGGAAATATTTGCTACTAATGCTCCATACCTGCAGACAGCTATGAACAGAAACACCACAGACCTTCCATGATTGTACTATTGGAAGTCTTTTCCTGATTGTTTAAGCTTACTTTGGACCTACTTACAGATAAGGATCACTGATAGCTGCTCAGTGATTTCTTCCACTATCTGTGCCAGAAAATACTGAGTGGCCATTTCCTTCTTTCCTTTCACATTTGCCTGGATTTTACTCCCTGCTCCTAACTTTTTGTCCTTCTTTATTATCTTTACCCACTCCTTCCATTTTCATAATCTCCTGCCCTTATTCTCCATTTTAATTAGGCTGTTTGCTCCTGTTTGAATCAGTTGCAAAGAGCAACCATTTACTGTTCTTTTTCTGATCTATTAGGGGTTGACATCTCAAGGAGGGATACCTGTACTAGATCAGAGCCAGCCCATAAAGTAATTTCTGCAGTGAGCAAAAGGCAAGAAGTAATGTGCTTAAATTGTAGGAAGGGAGATTTAAGATAGACATGATGAATTTTCTAACTTAAGTAAAGTCAACCACTGGTGAACTTTTCCATTATTGGAAGTTTTAAATTCTCTTCTGTTCTTGCATATGGTGATATATTTGGGTGCTAAATATCATTGTCAGGGTCATCTAGCCATGGAAGGGCTTAAGGATGAAGTGTATATATTTTTGCTATTTTTCCATTGATGGAGTACAGATTACAGTGGTTTACTATAAAGTCCATAGTTCATGGCTGCACTATGGCTTGTCCTTAATTTTCCATTTATGGAGGAGATGTGCATATTGGCCGGTTAAAATTCATGTGGTTGATTGAATGCCAATGTATTCAAAGAATGTCAAAGGTAGGAAAAATCTTGAATTAGGTGTTTGGAACATTCACATGGTTTCATTGTGTTTGCCAGCATTATTCTGAATGTAATGAGATTCTAGGAGTGTGGTAATGTGTTCCAGAATGGGTATTGGGACTTTAGCCATTGGCAAGGCATATTGTTAGGCTATTGATTAATGGGTAGATTGTCATTGGCAAGAAAACATGTAAACATTGTAGCTTCAGTGCTCCAGTTATGATATACATGACATTGTGTGGTTATGTGTCTAGCAGCTTTGTCTGTACACAGGGGCGGATTGTGAGGAAAATAGTGGCCTGGGGGATTTTTCTCCATACTGGCCCATGGGTACCCAATTACACATACAATTTGGTGAGTCACCAAATACAGAATAAAGGGACCATAAAATATACACAGAAATGCACAGACAAACTGAACTGGAAATCACAACAAGTTACACTGTATGTAATGCAGCAATGGAAAAACAGAAAATACCATCATTCCTCATAAAACATCAAACAATAAAATCAAGAACTATAAAACATCAATCACAATAGGAAAATCATACTAAAAATATATATTTCAAAACTGCTGATGAATAGAACCTCCAGTAATTTAACTCATTACAAATTTTTGAAAACTTCCCAAACACCAATAAAATATTTCAAAAACAGCAGACATCAAATAATATTCAATAATTAAAACTAATAAGGATAAAAAATAATCCCCGGTTCTCCATACCTGAGAATTTTTAATTCCAGTCACCTTGAGATGGTCATGAATTCCTTCATCATATGCTCACTCATGCATACACACAGTCTCCCTCTCTCACTGATGTGCTTGCTTGCTCTGACACAGATGCTTACTGACACACATGCTCTCACTTACGGCCTTATGCATGCTTTCACACACATGCTGACTCGTTCACTCTCCCTCACACACATGCTCACTGACACACTCACCCTGTCACACTCACACATGTTCAGTGGCACACAAACTCTGACTCATCTGTCCAGTCACGCTCATACACATGCTCAGACTTATGCATACTCTCACATGCTGTCATTCTCTCCCTTGCACACATGCTCACTGACACACTTGCATTCTAACACTCACACATGCTGATGTACACACCCTCACTGCCTCATACATTCAGACATGCTCACTTATGTTTGCTTTTCTCCCCCTCTGTCTGTGAATAAGTAAAAAAAACATTGGTGGTCAGGGAAAATCCAGGTAGGGCCCAAGAGAGGAGAGTCTGAGTGGGCTTTAGAGCAGTGCTTCTCAACCTTTTTTCTCTTGGGACACACCTGACAGATGGTTCTCACATGCGTGACACATTGAACACATGAGCATCATAGGGCTAAATGTAAAAGTACAGTTTGCATCCAAGGAACCCCCCTGACCCACAATTATGGATGTAAAGCAGAATTACGACATTCCTCTTACAACTCACCTTACAAAAAATGTATTCTGGTTCTAGTGTCATTTCAGTAACAGCAACACAAACTCCAACTACCAAGCTCAATAGCCCTACTTATGAAAAGACAGCAATTTACTACCAATGCATGTCCTCTTGAGAAAACGCAACAAATAAGACTGATACAAACGCTTACATGCTAGTAAAATATCTCATCTCAGTAACAGACACAGAACTGACCTAACATACTCCCAGGATCTGTAGTAATGCACATAAACTAATCCGCACACAGTTACACCTGTATTATGGAATACACTCAAACAGGAGCAACCCTATCTATGGAAAGGCAACACTACAAATATTAAATCAGGCCCTAAAAACCAATACACCTCTTATTAGGAAAACAGAACTAGCAAGCAGCTATAGATCCCCACACAGAAATAATTGTAAAACTATACTAATAAGCAGAATAAATGTTTCAAAACAGCTATGAACAGAATAACATCCAACAATTAACTCATAAAAACTATTAAACATTCTCCAAACACCAATAAAATATTTCAAAAAAGCAGACATCACATAATATTAAATAATTAAAATGGCAGTCAATCAAGAAAAATAAACTTAAAAAGCCACCTTTACTTACCCCCTCCAGCAGCTCTCCTACTCCCCTTTCATGCAGGCCGTGGCACGCAGCAGTAGAAGCTAAGCTCTATACTCATGGTCCTCTTCCTTAGTACCCATGTGTCTCACACACACACCATACCAGTCATGCCCCCATGACCAGTTTCTGTCTCACACACCAATCATCTCCCAAACGGTCTTTGACACACACACACACACACCAGTCACCTTCCTGAACAATTTCTCTCATGCCATACACACACACACAGACGTCCCACTCCTGTGTTCTACTTACATATATGGGCTTCTCTCATAATCACTTTCTCTGTCTCACACACACACTCACCAGTCTCTCACTCCCATGCTTGTTCTCTCCACATGCTCAGGCTTCTCATTCCCATAATCACTTTCTTTCTCTCTCTCTCACACACACACACACCAGTTACCTGACCTCTCTCATGCATACACACACACACACAGGTTTCTCACTCCCATGTTCTATCTTACATATACAGGCTTCTCACTCCCATGCTGTGTCTCACACACCCCCAGGTTACTTACTCCTATGCTAGCTCTCGCCACATGCACAGGCTTCTCATTCCCATAATCACTTTCTTTCTCTCACACACATACCGGTTTCTGTCTCTCACACACCAATCATCTCCTGACCAGTTTTTCTCTTACACACACACACACTCCAGTCATCTCCCTGACCAGTCGCTTCCATTGTCTCTCCTATATACACACACACACATCACCTCTCTGACCTGTTTCTCTCAATCACATGCATGCTCTCTCACACACTTTACATAGATGATTTCAATCAAATGCTCTCACTCACAGTTACACATGCACACTCTCAATGACACATACATTCTCTCACTTACAGACACGCTGGCTGGCTGTCTCTCTCTCTCATTTCCTGCCCCCCCCCCCCAAAGCACAAACGGTAGCTGCAGCAGCCTCCTCCTCTAGTTCCTGCATGCCAAGAAAGAAGATTCCTATCGGCCACAGGAGGCTAATTCTGCTGTCTCCTGTGCCAATTTCTGGCTGCTTCTGATTTTGCTCGGGGCCTCCACTATTTTTTCATATGGCATGGCTTTCTTCTTCCCGCAGCCCCCACTGCACGTCACTTCCTGTTCCTGACCAGGGGGGGCAGGTGTGGGAAGAAGAAAAGGCCCAGCTGCAGTTGCCAGCCTCCACCTACACTGCTGTCGTTCCCATGAAATCGGGGCTGGTGCCATGGTGAAAATACAAAAGCAGTACTTAGGCGGATGGCTGCTGCTGGTGGCCGCGAGCAACACCTGTCACGTGATTGGGGTGACGGCCCACCGGGCCATGCCCGAAGCCCCGATAGGCCAATCCGCCCCTGTCTGTACAGACCTACCAGACCAGGTTAAAGCACACTATGTAACCCATTTGCCTATAAGTAAAGAACAGACTGAAGATTCCAAATTATCTCCTTCAACTGCTAAGACAGTTGAATATATAAATAATAAACATATCTTGAAATGTCTGTATTCTATTGCCAAAAGTCTAAAATTAAGATGGGAGACTTAAAATATACAGCACTGAATGAAGAAGTAGACTTAGCATCTTGGAGATCTGGTGGAAGGAGGATAACCAATAGGACAGTGCTATACCAGGGTATAAATTATCACAATGATAGGGGTGGATCAGCTTGGTGGGGGAGAGGGAGTGCTTTGTTAGGGATGGCATAAAGTCCAACAAAATAAAGTTCCTGCAGAAACTAAATGCACAGTAGAATCTTTGAGTGGAAATTCCATGTGTGATGTAGAAAAGTGTAGCGGTGAGGGTATACACCATCCACCTGACCAAATTGAACAGATGGATGATGAAATTAGGAAAGCTAACCAATCTGACAGCACAGTAATAATGGGTGATTTCACTTACCTGAGTATTGACTGGGTAAATGTCGCATCAGGCATGCTAGGGTGATAACATTTCTAGATTAAATAAATGACTGCTTCATGGAGTAGCTGGTCCAGAAACTGATGAGACAGGGAGCAATTTTCTACCTAATTCTTAGTGTAATCCCGGATTTGTTGTGAGAGGTAACGATAGTGGAGCCACTCAGCAGCAGTGATCAGAATGTAATCAAATTTGAATTAATGACTGGAGTTAGGGCATTAAGTAAATCTACTGCTTTAGTATTTAACATTCAAAAGGGAGACTTTGCTAAAATGATGAAAATATTTAGAAAAATTGTAAGAGGTGCAGTTACAAAAGTAGAGTTTTCATTGGGCATGCAATCGTTTAAAAATTTCATCTTGGAAACCCAGGTCAGATGTATTTCATGTGTTAGAAAAGGCCAAAGGCAGACCAAATGACTTCCAGCATGTTTAAAAGGTGAGGTGAAAGATGCTATTTTATCCAAAAGAGCTTCTTTCAAAAATGTAAAAAAAGATTCAACTGAAGAAAATAGGAAAAATCATAAAAATTATAAATATTGGCAAGTTAAATGTAAAATACTGATAAGGCAGGCAAAAAGAAAATTTGAAAAGAAGCTGACTGTAGAGGAAAAAACTCAAAGTAATACATTGTTAAAGAAGCCTGTGAGGGAGTTTGTTGGACTGTTAGTTGATCAATAAATTAAAGGAGCACTTAGAGAAGACAAGGCCATGGCAGAAAAATGAAATTAATTATTTGATTCAGTGTTTACTGAAAAGGATATTGAGGAGATACATGTTCCAGAAACTATATTTACATAAGAACATAAGAAATTGCCATGCTGGGTCAGACCAAGGATCCATCAAGCCCAGCATCCTGTTTCCAACAGAGGCCAAACAAGGCCACAAGAACCTGGCAATTACCAAAACACTAAGAAGATCCCATGCTACTGATGCAATTAATAGCAGTGGCTATTCCCTAAGTAAACTTGATTAATAGCCATTAATGGACCCTTTTCCACTGAGAAAATTGACCATTTAATCCTACTCTCTGTTTCCTGTCTTTTAGCTAGTTTGTAATCCATGAAAGGTTAAAACCCTTATGGCATACAGTGTGTGGACTCACAAAGAGCACAAAGGTCCATTATCTGCTTTTAATCAAGTTTACTTAGGTAATAGCCACTACTATTAATTGCATCAGTAGCATGGGATCTTCTTGGTGTTTGGGTACTTGCCAGGTTCTTGTGGCCTGGTTTGGCTTCTGTTGGAAACAGGATGCTGGGCTTGATGGACCCTTGGTCTGACCCAGCATGGCAATTTCTTATATTCTTATATCATAGAATATATAGAAAGGCATGGTTTAATGGGACACAGCCAACATGGATTTATATATGGGAAGTCTTGCCTCATCAATCTGATATAATATATCATCAATCTGATATATTATGTGGATAATGTCCAGTGGTTATGGTGTATTTAGATCTTCAGAAGATGTTAAAGTTCCCCATGAGAGACTCCTAAGAGAAATAAAAAGTAATGGAATAGGAGGCAATGTCCTATTGTGGATTACAAACTGGTTAAAAGATAGGAAAGCGAGATTAGAAATATATAGTCAGTTTTCTCATGGAATAAAGGTAAACAGTGGAATGCCTCAGGAATCTGTACTCAGACTGGTGTTTTTTAATATCAAATTAGCAGATGACACAAAATTATTGCAAGTAGTGAAATCACAAGTAGATTGTGAAAAATTTCAGGAAGACCTTGCAAGACTGAGAGATTGGACTTCCAAATATCAAATGAAATTAAATGTGTCAAATGCAAAGTGATGCACATAGTGAAAAGTAACCCACTTTGTAGTTACATGACTTTAGGTTCCATATTAGGAATTACAACCCAGAAAAAGAATCTGAGCATCATTGTGGACAATACTTTGAAATACTCAACTCAGTGTGCAGTGGCAATCAAAAAAACAAACAGTGTTAGGGGAATTATTAGGAAAGGAATGGAGAATAAAATGGAGAATGTCATAATACCTCTGTCATTTCATGGTGAGATTGTACCTAAAGTACTATGTGGAATTCTGGTCGCTGCATCTCAAAAAAAATATATAGCTGCATGGAAAAGGTACAGAGAGGAGCGGGCAAAATGATAAAGGGGATGGAACGGCTCCCCTATGAGGAAATGGCTAACGAGTTTAGGACTGTTCAGCATGGAGAAGAGATGGCTGAGGGGGGGATATGATAGAAGTCTGAAAAATCATGAATGGAATGGGTAATTGTGAATCAGTTATTTACTCTTTCAAATAATACAAAAACTAGAGGATACTTCATGAAGTTAGTAATTAATACATGAGAAACAAATCAGAGAAAATTCTTTTTCACTCACTGCACAATTAAGCTCTGGAAATAATTGCCGGAGGAAGCGATAAAGGAAACTAGTGTGGCTAGGTTTAAAAAAGGTTTGAAAAAATTCTTGGAGAAGTCCATAAACTGTTATTAACCAGATACATTTTGCTTTCCTTCCACCTTTCTTAATGTGTAGAAGCACAGTCCAGATGTATTCTACACATTAACAGGTCGATACAGTAAGGTCGAGGTAGAAACAGTGAGGTAGTGTCAGGCGCACCCTTCCTCCCCGCACGCACAGTTCTCTTCACTAACTCCCCGATTCTCTCTTCTAATCGCATGCAAATGCATGCCGCGGCTTTAAAGCGGTAGGGAAGGGTTATGCCCGCGTAACCCATTTTACTGTATAGGCGCTTAATACAGCACCTATACAGTAACCTGGGTGCGCTGGTAACTGTCATTTCAAATGACATTTGAAATGACAGGCACCAGGAAGTGTAAAAATCAAAATTTTTAAATACCTGTCGGAGGGCAGCGTGGGTCCAGGCGGCCGGCGGGATCCGGGGGGCCGGTGGTCGCGTGTTAAATCTAGGCCGCGGGCGGGTGGGTGCCTGTTCCGGGCGGCGGGTGGACGCGCGTTAGTTTCAGACGGCCGCGTGGGTCCAGGCGACCGGCGGCGGCGGGAGCCGGGTGGTCGCGTGTTAAATCTAGGCCACGGGCGGGTGGGCGCCTGTTCCAGGCGGCGGCGGCAGCGGCGGCGGGGGGACACGCGTTAGTTCGAGACGGGCGGCGGGTGGTCGCGTGTTAAATCTAGGCCGGGTCCGCACAGGCGCGCATTCATTCACTGCCGGTGGGGGCTGCCTGTGGGGGCGCCTGTGCGGACCCTGTGCGGGGCGCCTGTGCGGACCCCTGCGATTCGGCGCTGAAGGCGTGACGTCACGGCATGTGACTGCCTTGAGCGCCGAATCGCAGGGGTCGCACAGGCGCGCATTCATTCATCCAGGCGGAGGAGCCGGTGGCGAAAGCAGCCGGCTCCTCCGCCTGGATGAATGAATTCATTCACTGCCCGGTGGGGGCTGCCTCTCCGGCAGCCCCCACCGGCAGTGAATGAATGAATGTGCGCCTGTGCGACCCCTGCAATTCGGCGCTCAAGGCAGTCACATGCCGTGACGTCACGCCTTCAGCGCCGAATCGCAGGGGTCGCACAGGCGCGCATTCATTCATTCACTGCCGGAGGCAGCCCCCACCGGCAGTGAATGAATGCGCGCCTGTGCGGACCCGGCCTAGATTTAACACGCGACCACCCGCCGCCCGCCGGCCGTCTCGAACTAACGCGTGTCCCCCCGCCGCCGCTGCCGCTTGGAACAGGCGCCCACCCGCCCGCGGCCTAGATTTAACACGCGACCACCCGGCTCCCGCCGCCGCCGGCCGCCTGGACCCACGCGGCCCTCCGACAGGTATTTAAAAATTTTTATTTTTTTTCTGACAGGTTTTATGTGTCCCACATCATTACATTTTCTCGATCATCTCTGTATCGCTTTTTTTTAAAATTGTGTTTTATTGTTTTTGAGTATCTTAAGCGGTGTCGATGGATTTGTTACTAGACTCACAGTCCTAACTCCTACTAGGGGGAGGCGGTAAACTAACACGTTACGGCCGCGGCAAAACAGTGCGTTACTAATGAGAGAACCTGAGTGCCCGTTACGGTATCGGAGGGGAATAGCTAATTCTTTCATTATACAGCTAATTCGTTCATTTACATGCCGGGTGCGGGAAGGGTTACGCGTCTGTTTTAAGAAGCGCTACGGACGCGCAAAACTGGAGACTGTATCGCTGGTTTGCCTTACCCGTCCGAATTGTGCGCAGCGAGCTCGTTACAGACGAGAAATCTTCAACTGAACTTTACTGTATTGAGCTGTAAGAAAGCTGGAAGGAAAGCAAAACGATTACCGGCATGGTTAAAAGGTGAAGTGAAAGAGGCTATTTTAGCCAAAAGATCTTCATTCAAAAATTGGAAGAAGGATCCAGCAGAAGAAAATAAGATAAAGCATAAGCGCTGGCAAGTTAAATGTAAGCCATTATTGATAAGACAGGCTAAGAGAAAATTTGAAAAGAAGTTGGCCGTAGAGGCAAAAACTCACAGTAAAAACTTTTAAAAATATATCCAAAGCAGAAAGCCTGCAGGAGAGTCAGTTGGACTGTTAAATGATCGAGGGGTTAAAGGGACACTAAGAGAAGATAAGACCATTGTGGTAACATGCCATTGAGATTGTTCTCTCGCAGATGTTGCAAGACGATGCAGACATCCAGTGATGGGAGCTCGGTGTTTGGGAGAAAATCAATGTTATTTATTTATTTTATTTATTTTGTTTTATATACCGGCAACCGTTTGCACATCGTGCCGGTTTACAGATAACTTACAACCAAAGGATATATAGGCAAGGCCTTTACAAGGAACAGTGTGTAACATAAATGCAGTAACATAGCAATTAACTAGAAAAAATAAGATAAATAAGGGGAGGGAGGGGTAGGGGTAGACGAGACAAAGGAAGGGAAGGGGGGAGGGTGAGAGTGGATACATAAGGAGAAGCTATGTACAGGGATTGTCAATGTGTCATCTAAACATACGACCACACAGAAGTAGAGTAGGTTGTGAAAAATCTCGTTCACCATTTTCTGGAAAACTGCTGGGGGATTGAAGAGCCCAAAGGGAATCTCTAAGTATTCATAATGTACATCGCAAGTATTAAATGCAGTTATCTACTCGTCCCCAGCCTTGATAAGAATACGGTTATATGCACCCCTGAGGTCCAGCTTTGTAAATATTTTGGTGCCTTGTAGGCAATGTCCTCCTTTGTGATAGCATTCAGGCTGCGATAGTCTGTGCATGGCCTGAGAGAGCCTTCTTTCTTTGCGATGGGGAAAAAGGACGGAAAAATCCACATTCCAGATTTTCCCGAATGTAATCGGACATGGCTCGAGTCTCAGGAAGAGAAAGGGGGTAATCCTGTCCATGCTGGGATTTTGTTACTGGGATGAGCTCAATGCTGCAATTGTACATACAATGAGGTGGTAGAACTTTTGAATTTTTCTTCTAAAAGACATCTTTGTAGTCCATGTACGGTGGGGGAAGACTGGAACGTAAGGTAGCCACGGTCATAAGACGAGAAGGTTCTAACAACTTGGAATCCCCGGCATACTGGGTGGAGCTGGTAACTGAGGTATCGGATGGCTAGAGGTTACGAGGGGTTGTGGTGCAGGTGGAGGCAGCACCACTGCAGTGGTCAAGTTGTTTAGGCGAGTGGATAGCCGATCCACGGAGGTGGCCAGAAGTTCTGAAGTTCATTGCTGCTCATGTAACAATTTCTTTGGTTTCGCAAATGGCGTGTCCATGATCTCTTCTCAGTTCTCATCTAATTTGTACCCTTTCCGACAAGTTCACCTTCCCTCTATGCAGGTCCAGATTTCCAGGCTTCTGGTCTTCCTCTAATTTGGTTTGCATATCCTTGTATGTTAAGCAGTATATTATTAGTGGTTAGCAGAATATCAGGGGCTGTCAAAGTTTACTCATGTAATCCCATCTAAGATTTGTTTTAATGTTGCTTCTGGTCTACTTTGTACCCAAATGTATTTACCCATTCCCATAGTTTAACGAATGTATTTACTCTCTCGGTATTTTCCTGCGCTTTTAAGATTGTATCAACTTATTTGTAATCATTTGCGGTCTCCCGGGCTGACTCATAGTATTTATTATATAGTTGTAGTTCCTTGGTTCCAGTTTCTTGTATTTCCTGTTCTATATATTGCCATCGTGCGAAGTTTGCAGGTTCATTGTAAACTGGTGTGATTTGTATGTCATACAGGAACGCTGGCATATAAAAGTTAAAAATAAATAAATAAATAAAATGTAGCCTGTGGGCTAGACCCAGAATAGCCTGCAGGGAAGTCAAGTCCGTTGGATCCATGGCCTCAGCAACCTGTTATCTGTGGGCCCTTGGGCTGAGGCAGGATTGACACCCTGCAGGTTCCCATTATCAGCAGACAGACACAGATGAAACAGAGACCCAGTGGGAGTTTTGCTTGTACCAGCCCTCATTCTCCTTGGGTTGCACATTTTGGGTGCTGGGGCTGGCAGGTCTTAAGTGGGGTCTCTGCTGATGGCAGAAGTGGTGGTCCTTGGTTAGCTTGGGTTGTAGGGAGGAAGAGGTCAGACGTGTCCAAGATCCAGGCGAAGGTCAGAGGCTGATGGTGGTCAGGTGAGTTCGAGATCAGGCTGTGATCAGAGGCAGACATTGGTCAAGCGTATCTGAGATCAGGCAGAGGTCAAGCTAGATATCCATCTGAGAGGAGGATGAATAGACAGAGCAGGCAGGCTAGGAAAAGAACAGGCGGGCAATGAGGAAGGAGATGAGAACTGAAGACAGAACGTTGGAACTGAAAACAAGGAGCTGAAGACAAGACACTGGAAGTAACACGCTCTACTACAGGAGTAGGTGGACCTGTTGCTGAAGTGATGAGGGTAGGAGCGAGTGAGCCCTTTATAGGGCTTTAGTGGTGACATCAACATCTGGCACCAAGGGGCTTTTCCTGCCACTTGGCCCATTAAATTAGCAGAGGTCTGGTGTGCACATGCCTAAGGGAGAGATATGTCAGCTGGGGCCGGCGGTGTCTGGCAGAGTGAGGATTTGGCAGCGTCTTGGCTCGGCAGAGTGTGGTGGACTGCCAATTGGAGTATGGGCAGCGTGTCTGGAGCAGGCAGGAAGGGACTGGCCAAGGAGGCGAGTGCAGCGGTCTACATGAGCAGCCTGTGGACTGCCAAACATAACAGCATATTTCTTATAGATCTTAGTCTATTTTCCAGCATTTCGCATTTATAGTGCAGACTTAGATTATTCTTAATTTCTGAGGCTAATGAGGATTGTATGTTGGTAATTGCTCTAGACTGAGCACCTACATTACGTTAAATAGCCTCAATCTATTATCCATCTCAGATAATTTAGAAGATACACCAGATGAAAACTGACAAATGTGAGAAATAAAATTTAATAAAGAAGTCTCAATACTTGAGACAATTCTCCGTATATCTTTTAAAGAAATATCTATGTTCCTTAGAAGTAGTCAGAATAGCCAAATTATCCCCATTCTCAACAGTAGGAAATTGTGCAGGATCTGGAATGACACACAGATTCACTTGCATCTGAAGTGGAGACAATTGAATTTGATAAGGATACAACCTCAGAGCCATGCAACAGGGGCTTCTCCTAAATATCAGCTAACAAAGTAAATGACAAACTTCCATTAAAAGGTCTTCCATTAAGTAAAGTGCTCATGGGGAACAAGTGGAGGAGATCTTTCCTCTAGACTCAAATACATTGTGCAATTCTATACTCGTGCAATCCTGCAATATTTGTTGGCTTTTATCACATGATGAGCCATAGGTCCTTTTAATGGAATAGAGCTGTGTGATGTAGAAAATTTTCCCTTTCTTTTTCATCTCATTTCCAAACAGAAGAAAATGAGCATAATGTGCATGTTCCTTCTGCTTTGGTAGCAGCACGCCGCTGCTCACCACATTTTGAAGGCCCCAGACAGTCAGGTGACTCTGACTTCGGGTGGCCAGGTAGTGCCTGTGGCAATACACTCAGGCAGGACCAAGTATAGGAAGCTGCTTCTCCCTTGCTGTGAGTTTTTGATGGAATGTGCTTTATTGTTTTTCATGAACTTTGGTTCCAGAAGATCATCCAGGCTTTACTACTAGAGTGAGTAAAGTCAAAATCCATGATAATATCCTCCCAATATTTTCTTCATGCAGAGTTCAGGGATACTAGTAATTTATTAATCTTATCTTGGTCACCAGTTCTGAAGAACTCTTTCAATAGTTGCCCTGTTTCTGGTTGTCAGTATTGTCTATAATTATTCCAATAACCTTTTGGGATAATATTTTTTTGGCATGTCACCTTTTTGTTTATCAGTTTCCAAGCTTTAATTTGATTGTTCATTTGGTCCTCTGTTGGCCTTGGACCCAACAGGGCCATGGTTTTAAGGTTATGGCAGGTATCTGTAATCCATGTACATGTATATAGTAATGTGTTGGCTCTTTGGAAAATTGCCAGTAATTGTTTGAAGTATTCATGCTTCTCCTTTGAAACAAAACTTAAAAATGGATTATAAATGGGTTTTTTTTCCATTGAGCTGAAAGGGTGTGCCTGGTTATTTAGGCAATGTCTTAAGCAACTAACCATTTTTCAAATTTCTTTGGTTCTATCTGTTGACAGAGAAAGTTGTCACATGATCAGTTGTAATAATTATTGATATACTGTTTGTTGTAGTGGTTGACATGAAGATATATGAGGTGTCCGTCCTCCCCCCCCACCCCAAAAGGCTGAGCACCTAAGTTAGCCAGCCAAATTTTGCTACCTAAGTTAAGCTGATTTTGAGTCTAATCTTACCACTTAATGCTTACACCAGGTGTATGCAACTTCAGTCCTCAAGTGCAGCAAACAGGTCTGCTTTTTAAGAATTCTACAATGATTATGCATGAGATATATTTGCATGCACTGCCTTCGTTGTATACAAATGTATCTCATGCATAGTCTTCGTAGATAGCCTGACAGACCAGTTTGCGGCACTTGAAGACCGGAGCTGCCAATCCCTGGTTTAGGCACAAGGCCCCTCTGGGCCAGATAATCCTCCTCCATACTGCATCATTACCCCCTATCTCCATGCCTTGGACCTCCCTCCCTACCTCATTGGCAGCTCAGGAAAAGGAGAAGAGGAAAGGCAAGCGCTCTTGTCTCTCTGGCTCCATGAGGCAAAATGGCACCAGCCACCTTCTCACAGAAGTAAAGGAAATCCTAAGGTCAACTTGTGCCAATTTATATTGTGGAGCAGGTAGCAGTCGTGCTCTCCTGCCCCTTTCATTTGTTCTTGCGCTGCCAGTGAGTTTGGCAGGAAAGATAGGAGAGGAGTTTGGAGGCCCAGAGGGTTTCTACAGTTCAGTCTGGGCAAAGGGGGTAAAAGCAGGAAATTGCAGTCCATATTAGGCCTGCTCATAGCCCCTAGAAGGAAATTTAAAAACTTAACTGCACCTCCTGGAAGTTTAGTTAGATTTTTGCGATAGTGGGCGGTGGAGGGTTGGGATGGAGTTTGTGTAAATCATGTTAACATGATTTGCATTAACTCTATTGTAATATTAATGAGTTGCTTTGCAAGTATTTTCATGACAGACAACTCATTAATATTTTTATCATGTTATTTATTTATTTATTTAACATTTTTCTATACCGAACTTCATGACAAGCTTCATATCAGGCCGGTTTACATCAAACTTAGGGATTAACTGAAACATAACCATATAGCAGGAAAGCCGAAGCGTAGTTACAAATAACAGGGAGAATGAACTTGGGGGCTAGTGTAGCCAGGAAATAAAGGACAGAAAAAACTGGAGAATGAGAACGTATGTTAGTCTGCATTATCTCCATGTAAACGTTAACGCAGACTAATACATAAGCATATTAAGACTAACACAGCATTAGTGCGTATTGCACCTTTAAAATGTTTCTAGTCCTCATGCATCTAATTATGATAAAATAGTTGCTTGTACAATATCCCTAAATGATATTGAGATTACATGAAAGATGAAACAGTGTTTGTTAATGTTTTTCTGTTACTGAGCTTGCCTTGTGCGATTTGTATTGTACCAGTGTGAATTAGAACAGGAACGAAAGCAGCATGAAGAGACACTGTCTGCCACACATGAAGAGGAGAGGTTCAAGCTGGAAACAATATCTCGTGATCTGGAATTAAAATGGACAGAGAATCTTAGGTGCGTTTTAGCTCAAGAAGCATACAAGGAACAAGAGAACAGAATAATTAAACTGTTAGATTACATTTTCTGCTTTTGTTTGTTTACAATCAGACAAGAATGTACTAAGCTTCGTGAAGAGCTGAAGATTCAGCATGAAGAGGATAAAAAGTCTTCCATAACGCAGCTTATACAGCTGAAAGATCGAGAGATAACTGCTGCTAGAGATGGCTGGCAAAAAAAAGTGGAAGATCTTCTAGACCAGGTAGCCAATGCAACTATGTTTTAGAATCTCACCCAAGACATAAATTTAATGTAGATTGTTTATTGTTAGAGGCTTAGTTTCATCTCAGAGCAAATGTTTAGCTGCTATTGTATTGGAATCTAAGCTTATATTTTAAGTTTAGTGATGAAAAATGTTTTAAAGCAGTACATTTTGAGGTTGAATTTGTATTATGATAAATCATTACAAAACTACTACTTGTTGGCAAGAAACTTAATTCAGGAATTCATATTATAATTTAAGAGTTTGAAAATTTGTATGATCCTGTAATTCCTTCTATGAAATTAATTTGAACTCATAGTTCTAATCAATATTAATACTCAAGTTTCACTGCTAGGGAGATTTTCAAGCTGTGATATATCACAGGAAGTCCCATGATAGTTTGCCCCTCCCTGGCAAAATATTGTGGTATTCGTGCGGTGCAGGAGAAACTCGCAATAAAAAATTGCACCATAAAACTGTCCCAGAGTGCATGATAGCGGCCTACCTCAACCAGGGCTGCCATCACTTTTAGGACCCAAGGGCCAAAATTTCCCCCCCCCCCCCCCCCCCCCATATTTACTAAAAAGCCCCTGGGGGTCAATAGCAAACCCTGCCCATTCTTCTCCACAATTTAAAAATAAAAATTTTTAAATTCTTGACTACACCCTGCCCCCTTTCCCTAACCCCTCCCCAAGATATCCAGTAAAACAACCCACCAGAGACAAATGGCCCCCTTCTCCAGTCCTCGACTGCCACAATCAGGCCAAGTTTTCAGGATATCTGCAATGAATGTGCATGAGATTTGCATACAATGGAGGCAATGCATAAAACGTTTCTCATGCATATTCATTGCGGATATCCTGAAAACCTGGCCTGTTTGTGGCACTCGAGGACTGGAGTTTGCCATCACTGGTCTAGGTCCTGTCCCAGTCTTTGACCCATCACATGATAGGGGCAAGATCAGGTTGTGCCTGGGCCCAGAGCAAGGGAACTTTCCAGACCCTCACTGAACCCCAGGGATGAATTTTGGAGGTACAGGGGAGATCGGGGTGGGTATGGGGGTTTGGCTGCCTCCCTCCCCCCAATCAAAATACAATCTAAAATAATACTTCATTTCTCTCCTTCATCATAAACAAATGATCCATAACCCATATAATTTATTAATCTATTTCTCTCCCAGATCTACAATCAATCTTTCAAAAGACTCACAAAATAACTCTTATTTAATATATATCCATAACTATTACTATGCCTTATGTTCTCTCTTATCCTAGTTCACTCCCCTGTTGTAATGTAATTGCATTCTTATATGCTTGTTATTGTTTTAATGTAAACCGAAATGATATGTAACTTTGCTACATGAATTGCGGTATATAAAAATGTTAAATAAATAAATAAATAAATAAATAAATTAGACCATAGGACCATTTTTCCAGTCAAGGGTGGGGGGAGGAGTTTGAGGCCACTAGACCCCAAGGATATGTTTAAATTTGGACTGGGGGGGTTGCAGGTGACTTGATCCTGAGGGGGGGGGTACTTTGAAGAGGGGCCATTTGTCTCAGGCAGGGGGTTGTATTTTTAATTGTGAGGGTTGCTGCCACTTCTACAGGCGGCGGGGGTGGGTGGACAAAGTCTCCACAGACCCTTGTGTATGTGTTTTAGGCCGCATGGCCCTTTAGTTTTCCCATGGGACCATGGGGGACCCATGCTAGCATCCTGGTGCTCCCCCAGGAATCTATGTACACCTCCCTCAAATGCAATAAAAGAAACATGGCTGCTTATTTCTAAGTCAGCAGTGTTATTTTATTTATATTGAATTGCTTATGCATAAGCTGCTTTTATGCATTAGGCAATTTTATGCAAATATATGTGAAACAGCTTATTTCTATAGGGGAAGAGTACATTGAAGATAACCGTGCAATAAACTACCTTTAAAATGCATTAAAACGCTGTTTAATATGCAATATCATGGCTTAGTAAATCTAGATAATTTTTTAAATTTCAGATCAAAGAAGTGTTTTATATTGTTAGCTTGCTAATTGCTTGGGGCAACTTGAGTTTTTCTGATAAGTGTGCTAGATAACTCACTGTCATAATTACGCTAAAAAAATAGTAAAAGCTGGGGGCTGACTCAGTGATAGTGCTGCACACTGCTATGCAGAGGAACCTGGATTGGATTCCCAGCTCAGGTCTTCTGCCTTCCAGGTTGACTGGGGCTGTGGACGCTACAGAGGCAACGTTCACAGCCCCTAGAGGAAAGGTCATGGCATTACTATCATATAACTGTTCTTCATATAATCATGCGTTAATTGTAAAGCCTGTTGCTAAATTTGTGTTCTCTGTAAACCGATGAGATGTTCCCAACGTTCGTCGGTATATTAAATAAATAAATAAATAAATAAATAAATATAGTGGCATGACCTTTGGCTGAGGGCAGCTGCTGCAATAACAGGACTAAAATATGAGTTGTGAGGGGATATAAAATAGGAGAAAAATCTATTGGTAATTGTGAATGAAGTCTCATTGTACTAGATCCCATCTGATTCCAAATCAGCTAGAAACCCAAAGAAGCAGGAGGAAATTGCTGGATCCCAAAAAAAAAAAAGGCCAATGATCAATGCACTCAAAATAAAAAGAATTAGAAGTTATAATATACAAAAGGGAAAAGCAGGACCACAATCAGTCGCATAAGTAGATGACATTTATTTAGATTTATATTCTGCTTTTCGCAGTTTTTTCAGCGCTTCAAAGTGGATTACATTCAGGTACTGTAGGTATTTCCCTAACCCCAGAGGATTTACAATCTAACGGGTCGATACAGTTATGCCGCGTTAGAAAGAATGCGGCAGTGCAGGGCGCACCCTCGTTCCCCGCACGCACAGTTCTCTTCAGATATCGCTCGATACTCTATTCAAATTGCTTGCAAATGCAAGCCGCGTCTGCGAAGCGTTAGGCGAAGCATTAGGCCCGCGCAACCCATTTTACTGTATAGGCGCTTAATACAGTGCCTATACAGTATCCTGGGTGCGCTGGTACCTGTCATTTCAAATGTCATTTCAACTGACATTTGAAATGACGGGTACCAGGAAGTGGATGGTTTCCCCCCTCCCGAAGCAATGCAGGAGGGGGGAAACCATCAAAACTAAAACAAAACTCACAACCAAAACTAAAACAAACCTAGATGTCACTTTCTGAATCCCCCATCTCTATGCGCGTTTATCCAGGCGGCGGCGGGAGCCGGTGGGTGGGTGGGCGCCCGTTCATCCAGGCGGAGGCGGCGGGCGGGTGGGCGCGCGGACGCGCGTTTATCCAGGCGGCGGGAGGCAGCGGGCGGGAGGGCACGCGTTTATCCAGGTGGCGGCGGGAGGCGGCGGGCGGGTGGGCGTGCGTTCATCCAAGCAGAGAGAGCCGGCGGCGAAAGCAGCCTCCAGCAGCCCCCGCCGGCAGTGAATGAATGCACACCTGTTTACGCCCGTGCAATTTCGGCGCTCAAGGCTTGACGTCACGACGCTTGATGTCACGGCATGTGACTGCCTTGAGCGCCGAAATTGCACGGTCATATATATATATATATCTATCAACTTTAGCATTTTATGAGAGCTGTAATTTTTGTAAGCCGCTGTCAGCTCCCATACGGAACATGCGGGATGAAATAATTTTTTTAAGCAAATAACTAATGCAATCGGAGTTCCGTGCAGCATCCTTCATGCAAAAAGAAGGGCTGAATGCAGTTTGAAAGCGGGTTAGTATATATGGAGGTCGTCCATGGTGCAGGACTAACACCAGGTAGAGGGTAGGCGGTAAACTAACAGGTTAAGGACGCGGCAAAATAGCGGGTTACAAAGGCGATAATCGGAGCGCGCGTCACAGTATCGGAGGGAATAGGTAATTCCTTCATTAAATAGCTAATTCGTTCATTTACATATGATATACATGCTGGGTGCGGAAAGGGTTATGCGTCGGTTTCAAGAAGCGCTAAGGACGCGTGAAACTGGAGACTGTATCGCAGGATCGCTTTACGCGTCCCAATTGTGCACCCACAGCGAGTTGCAGACGGGGAATCTCCAACCGCACTTTACAGTATAGACCTGTAAGTTTGTACCTGAGGCAATGGAGGGTAAAGTGACTTGCCCAAGGTCACAAGGAGCAACAGCAGGACTCAAACCCTGGTCTCCTGGTCCATAGCCCACTGCTCTAACCACTAGGATACTCCTCTACTCAAATGCATGTAACTGTTCCAAGAAAGAAGAGCTTTCTTAGAGCTCAGGAAAGCCAGAAGGGGTTTTTGAGTATGTATGGAGATTCCTGTGCAGCCACTACTATGCAAAACTTCTTAGGTTTTTTTTCTTCCACTCATCCAAAAGCATACCTTTTTGCACTCTCTCTGCAGCTACTCATCAAATGTTTTTGATTGCAAAGTTCATCTAATTTATTTTCATTTCTTCATTTTAGTGTCTTTGTTTATTATGTTTTCATGAGTCGCCAAATGAAAAACTTGTTTTTTTTATTAAAGTTGTGAAAATTGAGTGATGTAGCTTCCGCTCTATTTCCAATGATGGACAAGAAACCTGATTTTAACAGATGACCTAGATGTTCCTTCAACATGTCGTTAGCAGATCTCCAAGACCACTGCCTCCATTGTTTAGGACTATCAAATGATGTACCTTTTTAGTAACCTTGCTACAACAACAACAAGGTAGGCTTCATGCTAGGGACAAAGTACAACTAAAACCTCTCCAGCAAGCACATCTAGAATCTAATCCCAGCTTTTGAGTACAATGTCAATAAAGCTCTCAGATCAGATTTGAACAGCCTTTCATTGGGGAGATGGCTTCAACATTTCAGCCTGTTATGGTCTTAGGTAATAAACCACTGAATATTAATAGTCATACATCAGGGATATTTTAAAATTTCAAAACCTTACCTCTAAGCAGTCCCCCAAAGATTTACTGCATGAATACAGAACAGCTCCAATATCTCCTTGCAGCAAATGTAGTACAGCCAGTCCCAACATCATTAAAAAAAAACCAAACAAAACACAAGTTTCTACTTCATGTACTTCTTCATCCTAAAGAAAAACGGTGTTCTTCATACCATCTTGGATATCAAGAATCTCAACAAACATCTAAAGAAAGAAAAGTACAGGATGAACTCTAGGAACCAAATCAATGATAGGCTGATCTCTGAACCTCAAAAGATGCCTACATGCACATCTCATTCAACAAGGCTCATGGGAAATGTTTCATTTTCCCATAGCCTATGTGAATTATCAGTATCATATTCTCTTTTTCAGCTTCTCATAGGCTCTCAAGATGTTCACAAAATGCTTTGTTGTAGTTCCCCTATGAGGAAAGACTATGAGGAAAGACTAAAGAGGTTAGGACTTTTTAGCTTGGAGAAGAGACGACTGAGGGGGGATATGATAGAGGTGTTTAAAATCATGAGAGGTCTAGAACGGGTAGATGTGAATCGGTTATTTACTCTTTCGGATAGTAGAAAGACTAGGGGACACTCCATGAAGTTAGCATGGGGCACATTTAAAACTAATCGGAGAAAGTTCTTTTTTACTCAACCGCACAATTAAACTCTGGAATTTGTTGCCGGAGAATGTGGTTCGTGCAGTTAGTATAGCTGTGTTTAAAAAAGGATTGGATAAGTTCTTGGAGGAGAAGTCCATTACCTGCTATTAAGTTCACTTAGAGAATAGCCACTGCCATTAGCAATGGTTACATGGAATAGACTTAGTTTTTGGGTACTTGCCAGGTTCTTATGGCCTGGATTGGCCACTGTTGGAAACAGGATGCTGGGCTTGATGGACCCTTGGTCTGACCCAGTATGGCATTTTCTTATGTTCTTATGTTCTTATGTTTCTTACTTATTTATGGAAAAAAATATTTTGTGTTTTCCCTTCTTGAATGACTGGATCATATTCAGCAGTACCTTTCAGGAAGCACATGCCTCCACTCTCTGTACAATGAATATCCTTCAATCCATGGGATTCATTATTAATTCCTAAAATCCAGTATGCAACATACACATCTAACAGACTTTTTAGTTGCTTGCCTGGATATCATAGAGGGAAAGGCATTTCTCCCTTTGGAGAGTACATAGTGTAACCAAAATAATCCAAACTCTTTCCAAACAAAAGAAAGTTTCAGCTTGATTCGCCATGAAAATGCTAGGCCATATGGGAACAACTGTTCATTTTATATCATTTGCACTTCTTCTCATGAGATTAGTTCAATAGCACTTAAAGTTCCAATGGAGCCATTATCTACAACAGCTATCACACAAAATAAATAACTCCAACCCTTTTATTCAATCTCTAATTTGGTGGATGAATCTCTCAAATCTGTTGAAAGGACAATATTCTTCCCAATCACAGTTTCAGCTACTAATAAACATAGATGTCTCCTGTCAAGGATGGAGAGTCTATTTGAACAGCTTTTGTTCTCAGTGGACATGGTCTCCACAGGAAAAACTGTTCTACATAAAACAATTATAGTTGAGAATGATCTTCAATACTTTAAATGTGTTCAATCCCTTTTTAAAAGAGAGAGTGGTGGTAATTCAAACAGACAACCAAACAGCAATGTACTACATCAACGAAAAAGGAAGAGCAGGCTCTTTCAACCTTTTAGAGACCAGCAAGATATTGAAATGGGCAATTTCACAAAAGATATACCTGATAGCATTTTATCTTCCTGGAAACCAAAACAGATAATCAACACTTTAAGCCACCAACTACAATCAACAAATGGTCATTGGACCAACATACAGCCACAGAACTGTTTCAACTTTGGGGAACTCTGCAAATAGATCTCTTTGCTGTCCCATATAACAACAAAGTTCCCACCTACTATTCCAAAATACCTGCAAGGAACAGTCTAACAATGGATGCTTTTTCGATCTCATGGAATCAAGGATGACTTTATACATTTTCCCTGATTTCTTTCTTAGCCAAGACAATTAAAAAAAATTAAGAAAAGGGTCTAATGATTTTGATAGCCCCCTATTTTTGGCTATGTCAAATTTGGTTTCCATGGCTTCAACCTCTAACTGTTCAACAGCTAATAAAGTTGAAAATATTCCTATCGCTGACCTCTCAGTGCACTAAATCTTCAATCTTTGCCTCTAGCTCCAACATCTGGATCTTAAAACAGCTAATTTCTTCTAAGCAATTACTAGTAGAAGTGAGTAAAATTCTTCTAGCACTGAGAAAATATTCTACTAGAAGATCTTACCACATTAAATAGAAAACGTTTTCTATCTGCACATGTGTCAAGCAAGACCCTGTTTGGTGATCTATTCCTCTCCTCTCCTCTCCAAGGGAAGTCCTGCCTCACAAATCTGCTTCAATTTTTTGAAGGGGTTAATAAACATGTGGATAAAGGTAAACCAGTAAATGTAGTGTATTTGGATTTTCAGAAAGCGATTGACAAAGTCCCTCATGGGAGGCTTCTAAGAAAACTAAAAAGTCATGGATAGGAGGCGATGTTCGTGGATTACAAACTGGTTAAAAGACAGGAAACAGAGAATAGGATTAAATGGTCAATTTTTTCAGTGGAAAATGGTAACAGTGGAGTACTTCAGGGATCTTTACTTGAACCAGTGCTTTTCAATATATTTATAAATGATCTGGAAAGGAATATGACGATTGAGGTTATCAAATTTGCAAATGATACAAAATTATTCAGAGCAATTAAATCACAAGCGGATAGTGATAAATTACAGGAGAACCTTGCAAGACTGGAAGACTGGGCATCCAAATGGTAGATGAAATTTAATGTGAACAAGTGCAAGGTGTTGCTTATAGGGAACAATAACCCGTGCTGTAGTTACACGTTTAGGTTCCATATTAGGAGTTACCACCCAGGGAAAAGATCTAGGCATCATTGAAATCATCTCAGTATGCTGCAGCAGTCAAAAAAGCAAACAGAATGTTAGAAATTATTAGGAAGGGATTGGTGAATAAAATGGAAAGTGTCATAATGCCACTGTATTGCATCTTGAGTACTGTGTACAATTCTGGTCACCACATCTCAAAAAAGAAATAGTTGCACTGGAGAAGGTACAGAGAAAGGCAACCAAAATGATAAATGGAATGGAACAGCTCCCCTATGAGGAAAGGCTAAAGAGGTAAGGGCTGTTCAGCTTGGAGAAGAGATGGCTGAGGGGGGATATAATAGAGGTCTTTAAAATCATGAGAGGTCTAGAACTGGTAGATGTGAATTGGTTTATTTACTCTTTCAGATAACAGAAGGACTAGGGGGCACTCCATGAATTTAGCAAGTAGCACATTTAAAACTAACTGGAGAAATTTCTTTCACTCAATGCATAATTAAGCTCTGGATTTTGTTGCCAGAGGATGTGGTTAGTACAGTTAGTGTAACTGGGTTTAAATAAGATTTGGATAAGTTCTTGGAGAAGTCCATTAACTGCTATTAATCAAGTTGACTTAGGTAATAGCCACTGCTATTAATTGCATCAGTAGCATGGGATCTACGTAGTGTTTGGGTACTTGCAGCCTGATTTGGACACAGTTGGAAACAGGATGCTGGGCTTGATGAACCCTTGGTCTGACCCAATATGACACTTTCTTATGTTCAGTACCTTTTAAGCCTGTCTGAATCAGGATTGAAAACTGTTTGCCTCAGTGCTACAGGAGCATACCACCAGTGTTCTGCCTTTGTAGTATGTTTGTCAGGATTTTATACTGTATACAAAATTTAATAGGTAGCCAATGTAAAGTGTATAATATGGGAGAAATGTGCTTTTGACAGGTAAGCCAGTTAGGATACGGGCAGCTGTTTTGTTTTGGTTCTCTTTCTGCTTTCTCACAGAACAAGCAGGATGGTAGTCCTCACATATGGGTGACGTTAGTGGATGGAGCCCTGTCACAGAAAACATTTCTGTCGAAGTTTCTATAAAGCTTTGACTGACACTGGCACACTGAGTGCACTGAGCATGCTCAGCCTGCAATTATCCCTGTGACCACAGGTGTCTCCCCTCAGTCTTCTTTTTTCCCTCTGCAGTTAGCATCGCGGTCAGGAGCTTTGTGAGAAATTCTCACAACTTTTCCTCATGGAAACACTTAAAATTTTACTTCACAAATAATTTTTCCCTACACGGGTCTCCCTTCGCATACATTTAATAGACGCTCGGTGAGTACTATGCCCTGTTTTTCGGTCAGTTCCTGCCACCTCACTAACTGTTTCCCCGGCCTACCAACCGAATTGCGGCCTTCCCTCTCCCTATGTTTTCATCCTCAGTTAGCCCCACAGAGCCTGCGAGTGTCCTCCTGCGACCCTCAGCCTGGTTATTAGGGTTAGTGGGATAGGGTCATCCATGGTTACCGTTGCCACCAGGGTCGCTGTTGAATCCATGCCTCCATCAATTCCCTCTGTACCTTCGTGCGGTCGATGCCCCCATCGCTACTGTTGGTACTTCCATCCATGCTGTCCTGCCTCCATCGCTCTCCCCTCGGTCCATCGATGCCATCGATCTCCGCATCAATTCTTTCAGTGCCATCGATGTTCACATCCATGGCACTGATTTCTCCTTGAATTCCATCGATTCCCACATTGATTCTGTTGATGCCGTTGACGCCCACGTTGATGCCATTGACGCCCGGGCTGATGCCTTCGCCGATGCCATCGGAGCCTCCGTGAAGACTGAAGGGTGGCCAATATAACCCCAATATTTAAAAAATGCTCCATGGGCGATCCGGGTAACTATAGATCAGTGAGCCTGACTTCAGTGCCAGGAAAAATAGTGGAAACAATTCTCAAGATCAAAATCGTAGTGCATATAGAAAGACATGGTTTAATGGAACAAAGTCAGCATGGCTTTACCCAAGGCAAGTCTTGCCTCACAAATCTGCTTCACTTTTTTGAAGGAGTTAATAAACATGTGGATAAAGGTGAACCGGTAGATGTAGTGTACTTGGATTTTCAGAAGACATTTGACAAAGTTCCTCATGAGAGGCTTCTAGGAAAAGTAAAAAGTCATGGGATAGGTGGCGATGTCCTTTCATGGATTACAAACTGGCTAAAAGTTAGGAAACAGAGAGTAGGATTAAATGGACAATTTTCTCAGTGGAAGGGAGTGGGCAGTGGAGTGCCTCAGGGATCTGTACTGGGACCCTTACTTTTCAATATATTTATAAATGATCTGGAAAGAAATACGAGTGAGATAATCAAATTTGCAGATGATACAAAATTGTTCAGAGTAGTTAAATCACAAGCAGATTGTGATAAATTGCTGGAAGACCTTGTGAGGCTGGAAAATTGGGCATCTAATTGGCAGATGAAATTTAATGTGGACAAGTGCAAGGTGATGCATATAGGGAAAAATAACCCATGCTATAGCTACACAATGTTAGGTTCCATATTAGGTGCTACTACCCAAGAAAGATATAGGCGTCATAGTGGATAACACATTGAAATCATCAGTTCAGTGTGCTGCGGCAGTCAAAAAAGCAAACAATGTTGGGAATTATTAGAAAGGGAATGGTGAATAAAACTGAGAATGTCATAATGCCTCTGTATCGCTCCATGGTGAGACCGCATCTGGAATACTGTGTACAATTCTGGTCGCCGCATCTCAAAGATATAGTTGCAATGGAGAAGGTACAGAGAAGGGCAACCAAAATGATAAAGGGAATGGAACAGCTCTCCTATGAAAAAAGGCTGAAGAGGTTAGGACTTTTCAGCTTGGAGAAGAGACGGCTGAGGGGGGATATGATAGAGGTGTTTACAATCATGAGAGGTCAAGAACGGGTAGATGTGAATCGTTTTTTTACTCTTAAAGATAATAGAAAGACTAGGGGGCACTCCATGAAGTTAGCATGTGGCACATTTAAAACTAATCAGAGAAAGTTATTTTTCACTCAACGTACAAATAAACTCTGGAATTTGTTGCCAGAGAATGTGGTTAGTGCAGTTAGTGTAGTTGTGTTTAAAAAAGGATTGGATAAGTTCTTGGATGAGAAGTCCATTACCTGCTATTAATTAAGTTGACTTAGATAATAACCACCGCTATTACTAGCAACGGTAACATGGAATAGACTTAGTTTTTGCTTACTTGCCAGGTTCTTATGGCCTGGATTGGCCACTGTTGGAAACAGGATGCTGGGCTTGATGCACCCTTGGTCTGACCCAGTATGGCATGTTCTTATGTTCTTATGTCCCTCATGAGAGGCTTCTAAGAAAACTAAAAAGTCACGGGATAGGAGACTATGTCCTTTCGTGGATTGCAAACTGGTTAAAAGGCAGGAAACAGAGAGTAGGATTAAATGGTCAATTTTCTCAGTGGAAAAGGGTAAACGGTGGAGTGCCTCAGGGATCTATACTTGGACCTGTGCTTTTCAATATATATATAAATGATCTGGAAAGGAATACGATTGAGTTTTTCAAATTTGCAGATGATACAAAATTATTCAGAGTAGTTAAATCACAAGCGGATTGTGATACATTACAGGAGGACCTTGCAAGACTGGAAGATTGGGCACTGAGATTTAATGTGGACAAGTTCAATGTGTTGCACATAGGGAAAAATAACCCTTGCTGTAGTTACACGATGTTAGGTTCCTTATTAGGAGTTACCACCCAGGAAAAAGATCTAGGTATCATAGTGGATAATACTTTAAAATCGTCGGCTCAATGTGCTGCAGCAGTCAAAAAAAAAAAGCAAACAATGTTAGGAATTATTAGGAAGGGAATGGTTAATAAAACGGAAAATGCCATAATGCCTTTATATCACTCCATGGTGAGCTGAGGGGGATATGATAGAGGTCTTTAAGATCATGAGAGGTCTTGAACGAGTAGATGTGAATCGGTTATTTACACTTTTGAATAATAGAAGGACTAGGGGGCATTCCATGAAGTTAGCAAGTAGCACATTTAAGACTAATCGGAGAAAATTATTTTTTACTCAATGCACAATAAAGCTCTGGAATTTGTTGCCAGAGGATGTGGTTAGTGCAGTTAGTGTAGCTGGGTTCAAAAAAGGTTTGGATAAATTCTTGGAGGAGAAATCCATTAATGGCTATTAATCAAATTTACTTAGGGAATAGCCACTGATATTAATTGCTTCAGTGGCATGGGATCTTCTTAGTGTTTGAGTAATTGCCAGGTTTTGTGGCCTGGTTTGGCATCTGTTGGAAATAAGATGCTGGGCTTGATGGACCCTTGGTCTGACCCAGCATGGCAATTTCTTATGTTCTTAACTCCGAAATGGCATCCCCACAAGAGGGCATTTCAGGGACTCCTGCTCAGACTCCCCCTGGTGCTAACATGGACCCAGGGCCTTCTCTTGGTTAGAATTTTTCCAGGGACTGCAAGCCTTCATGCAGGCGCAATCAGCCCCGGCTGCGACCCAGGTCCAACCCCAGCCAGGAGCAGCTGACCCTCCCGGCCCTGCTCGGGTGCCACGAAACATGCCTCGCCTCACCAAGAATTTTACTGATAGGGACCCGGACAACTCAGACAATGATGGTGCCTCACTGAATGAAGGGGAAATCCTTCCAGGCCTGGAATGGGCGTTGTCGACCACAGCCTTCCAAATGATAGTAAATTGCTGGGGCCTTCCAGCCGTGGACCTACTGGCCACCTCTCTCAGTGCCCAAGTCCCCAGGTTCTTCAGCCGCAGACAAGAGCTACACTCCCAAGGGATCAACGCTCTCATCCAGACCTGGCCAGAGGAAGACTTCCCCCCATGGCCACTACTGGGCAAGATCATCCGCAAGATAGCACACCACAGGGGACTAGTTCTACTGGTGGCCCCGAATTTGCCAAGATGCCCATGGTACGCAGACATGCAAAGACTCCTTGCAGGGAGCCCCTCTGTACCTACCTCCACATAGGGACCTTCTCCAGCAGGGCCCAATTCTTCACGAAGATCCATCTCAATTCTCTTACAGTATGGCCCTTGAGAGGACTCGCCTGAAGAAGCGCGGTTATTTGAAGGCCATGATTGACACCTTGCTCCGAGCGCGCAAGTTCTCAACATCTCTGGCATACATACGGATCTGGAGAATATTCGAAACCTGGTGCAAAGACCGCGGGATTTTCCCACAGACGGCCAAGATCCCCATGATTATGGATTTTCTACAGGACGGTATGAAGAAGGGGTTGTCACTCAACTCCCTCAAGGTCTAAGTAGCAGCCCTCTCCTGCTTCAGAGCCGAAGTGAATGGAATCTGTTTATCAGCTGATCTGGATTTGGCCCGTTTCCTAAAAGGGATTAAGCAACTTCGGCCACCCCTAAAGTGGCAGGTGCCCCTGTGGAACCTCAATCTGGTATTAGACTTCCTAGCGGGGGCTTCCTTCAGACCAATGCGCAGTCTGTCACTACACCTCTTAACATTGAAGATGGTATTCCTGGTGGCAATATGTTCAGCTCGCCGCATCTCCAAACTACAGGCACTATCCTGTTGGGAACCGATCCTTAGGTTCACTCCTGGAACGATACAGCTGCGCACCGTTCTCTTTCCTACCGAAAGTGGTATCCAAGTTTCATTTGAACCAAGCCATCTCCCTTCCATCCCCGGATGAACATATGGACTCTGAAGACTCATGCCTTCTTCGCCATCTAAATATCGGCAGACTCCTGGTGCGATACCAGGAAAGATCAGAATCGGTGCGCAAAACGGATCACTGTTCATTCTCCACAGCGGAAAGAATCAAGGAGAAGTGGCCTCATGGGCGGCCATAGCTCGCTGGATCAAGGAAGTAATCAAGGCGGGCCTTCATAGAGGGCAGGAAAGCCCTTACCCCTATGAGTTAAGGCTCATTCTACTAGGGCCAGGCAGTATTTTGAGCAGAAACCAAGCTGCTGTTGCCTGACAGGATCTATCGGGCGACGATGTGGTCCTCCTTACACATTTTCTCCAGGTTCTACCGCCTGGATGTTCAGGCCCGAGAAGATGCAGTCTTCGCAAGGGCAGTACTAAGTGGGCCACGGGCAGGCTCCCACCCTGTCCAGGATTAGCTTTTGTACATCCCACTGGTCCTGAGTCCATCTGGTACACGCCAGGAAATGGAGAAATTACTTACCTGATAATTTCATTTTCCTTAGTGTAGACAGATGGACTCTGCATCCCGCACACGGCTGCCCCAGAGAAGGAGGACCTCGGAAAGTGAACCTTGAGATTAAGCAAATACGGGTAAGCCGTTGCCTACCATTAGTTCAAGACACCCCCTGTTTGTCCGGTATTGATTGGTTGATTGCACTGGCGGTCTCCAGTTTTTGAAATCAGTTGAATCAGTTCAATCAAGTTTAATCAGTTTTAATCAAGTTATTTAAGCAAATATATATCCACAATGGCTTTTCAAAGAGAATACTGAAGTGCTGAAGTCACTGTAGGGGTATATCTAGGGTGACGTCAGCTTTGAAATCTGACTCCCTCTCCCATCTGCTAGCAGAAGAGCACATAACCCTCTGGTCCTGAGTCCATCTGTCTACACTAAGAAAAATGAGATTATCAGGTAAGTAATTTCTCCATTTGTGGATGTTCCAAGGCATGATTCAGAAATGTGTGCACAAAGTATTATGTAAGTAATGTACACAAAACTTACACGGACACTTTTACACCTGCTATTCAAGTTGTGGGAATGAAATTGGATGGGAGGTCTGGGTGAAGTGTTGGAGGAACCAGGTGAGCTAGTGCAGATGTTAGCGAATTGGTGGTTAAAAGTATGCCCACAAATATTCTGATAAGCGGATTACACACATGTTATAAAATACCTGCCTCTGCTCTTAAACTGAGGGTTATTACATGCATGGGTTACAATTATTCTCCACATAAAATATATGTGTGTGCCTTTATAAAATTGGTGCACAAACTATGCAGATCCTTGCATTAAAAAATGTGCATGTTCTGACATGCTTGTATTTTTGGGGTGGAGATAAGCAGTATTTTATAAATTGTGTAATTGCTGCCACATGGTTTATAAAATGCAGCTTTTAACTTTAGATATACCAACTTATGCATATGTATTGGCTTATGCACACTATTGAAAATTACTCTCATAATGTCACATGCATTAAACAAAGGGATGACCAACTCCAGTCCTTGAGATCCACAAACCAATCTAGTTTTCAGGATATCCATAATAAATATGCATGAGATGAGAGATTTGCATGCACTGCCTCCACTGTATGCAAATCCTTTCTTAAAGAATAAAACTAGGGGTTCTGTTTAAAAAGCCTGTTTGATTCTTTTAACCCTTTTTGCTTTAAAATCAAAAAGTTTATTATTTATACAAGGATGTGAATTCTAACTTTAGAGAAATACACCAAGGTAACTTAGCAGGCAGAGAAATAAACCAGACTGTAAGTATTTAAAAATATTTTCTTTTTATTCCCGATAAAAAGAAATTCCAATCTTAACTTCTAAATGATTTTATGAGACATTTCCATGTTTAAGTCTTAATCTAATCAAGCAGTAAATAATTATCAGAGTAAATATTGTCACAGCCATGAAGGATATAACTGAAACCAGGTACACATCCACCAAAGACGTTTTCTTATGAAATCAATGCATCTCTAATACATATCTTGCTTAGTACTAATTTAGAAATAATAGTACTTAATTTAAAAGGGTTCTCAAATGGCAGAATTGTAAATTGGCTTACCAAATCAATGAAGCTATTAAGTCCCGCTTGTCTGTTTCTCTCACATGTGCACATGGCAAAAGTCTTGTTTCTTTGTTAGCCATCATTTAAATACAGAATAAAAAGCCACAGGTTGGGGTTCATCTGTTTCTTTTCTTTCAAGAGATAACTAATTTTCCCCTTTGTAAAAAGAGGAGTCTGAAACTTAAATGTTCATTAAAATTTCAATTAAAATTAAATTTGAATTTAAATTAATTAAATTAAAATTAAATTAAAATTAAAAATTTATTAAAATGAAACTGGTTTCTTATTGTAGTTGCAATCTCAGTCACAACTTATTCTATTGTGATGGTGGCTGCAATTTTAATTTCAACCACAATTACTATTGAACATCTATTGCGTCTGTTATCTTAGTGTTGATTTTATTGCTTGGTTCACTTTCTTCCTGTACTAAGTTTTTTTTGTTCCTATTTATCCTATGTATCCCCCTCCCCTGTTCAATGTATTTTCCTCCTTGCTGTTATAATGTAAACCGATATGATGTTGCCACGAATATCGGTATAGAAAAACTTATAAATAAATAAAATTTGTTTTTCCTAGCGTGTAGCAGATGGACTCAAAACAAATGGGTATAGTGTGCTCGTGCTAGCAGTTGGAGACTGATCTGACATCAGCACGGGTACATATACCCCCACAGGAAGTGCCGCAAATCAGTAATTTCCGTCTCCAAAGCAGTTTGGAGCTACCTCACGCTCGCTGAGCATGTTTCCAAATTCTAATGACTAAATTCCTAGAAGAGCTCCCTACAGAAGAAGAGAACCGGCTCTGGTACCGGCCCCAGCCGCAACCCACAATGACAATCAGCCGACCCATCCGGGGGTAGCAGCCATAGGGGGCAGGCTAACCCTCTTCTACCGCAAGTGGGTCGAGATCACTTCGGACCAGTGGGTCCTCGCCATCATCCGAGAAGGATATTACCTGGATTTCTTTCGGCTTCCGCCGAACAAGTTTGTGGAATCTCCTTGTTCACCACTCAAGGCAGCGGCACTAGAAGTGACCTTACAGAGGCTCCTGGCCCTAAAAGCCATAATCCCAGTACCTGCGGGAGAGGTAACTTCTGGGCATTATTCCATTTATTTCATAGTACCCAAAAAGGAGGGCACTTTCAGGCCCGTCCTGGACCTCAAGTCAGTCAACAGACACCTATGGGTCCCCAGCTTTCGCATGGAAACTCTGCGGTCGGTCAAGAATTCGGTACAGCCAGGGGAGTTTCTCACCTCCCTAGATCTGTCGGAAGCCTACCTTCATATCCCAATCCATCGGGATCACCAGCGCTATTTACGCTTCAAAGTCCTGAATCAGCAATTCCAGTTCCGAGCTTTGCCCTTCGGGTTGGCCACCGCGCCGCGGATCTTTACCAAGATAATAGTAGTACTGGCGGCGGCACTCAGGAAGGAAGGAATTCTCGTCCATTCCTACCTGGACGATTGGCTGATCAGGGCAAAGTCACCGGAGGAGAGCCACCGGGCAACCAACAGAGTTATAGCTCTTCTGGAAAGCCTCGGATGGGTAGTCAACATAAACAAGAGCTTCCTACAGCCGTCCCAGTCGCTGGAATACCTAGGGGTCCAATTTGACACCCAAGAAGACAAGGTCAGCCTGATCTCCAAGAGAACATCAAAACTCCAGAGTCATCTGCAGGCCCTGCTGAGCGCCAGCCGGCCCACAGCTCGAGATTACCTACAGGTCCTTGGCCTCATGGCGTCCACTCTGGAGGTGGTGCCATGGGCGCGGGCTCATATGAGACCATTGCAATGCGCCCTTCTATCTCGATGGAGCCCACGATCACAGAACTACACCGTACGCCTACCTCTACCGGCCAGAGTGCGGTATCAGCTACGGTGGTGGTTGCAGCCCGGCCACATGAGCCGGGGGTCAAGAATGTCCTCCCCAACCTGGATTCTGCTCACCACAGATGCCAGCCTGAACGGATGGGGAGCACACTGTGAGGAACTCACCGCCCAAGGGCGGTGGACCAGAGAAGAGTCGAGGTGGAACATCAACCGACTAGAGGCACGGGCAGTCAGGCTAGCGTGCCTGTGATTTGCCCACAGACTTCGCGACAGAGCGGTCAGAGTGATATCAGACAATGCCACCACGGTGGCATACATCAAACGTCAGGGCGGAACCAGAAGCCAACAAGTTTCCCTGGAAATAACGCCCCTGATGATTTGGGCAGAAGCAAATCTTCAGGACATCTCCGCCGTCCACATTGCCGGGAAGGACAACACGACGGCAGACTTCCTCAGCAGAGAAAGCCTAAATCCGGGGGAGTGGCAGCTGTCGCCCACAGTTTTCCAGATGATTGTGAATCAGTGGGGGACGCCGGGCATGGACCTATTAGCAGACAGGTCCAACGCTCAAGTACCCAGATATTTCAGCCGCAGGCGGGATCCGCTATCCCACGGGATCGATGCCCTGGTACAGCTGTGGCCTCAGGGAATCCTGCTATATGCCTTTCCTCCATGGCCCCTGCTGGGCGCCATTATACGCAAGATTCAGCGACACAGAGGCCTAGTTCTTCTAGTGGTCCCGGACTGGCCAAGAAGACCCTGGTACGCAGACATGAGAAGACTACTGGCAGGGAATCCTCTACCTCTGCCTCCACACAGGGACCTGCTGCAGCAAGGTCCCATCCTCCACGAGGATCCGGCTCAATTCTCTCTTACGGTCTGGCCATTGAGAGGGCTAGACTGAAGAAAAGGGGATACTCGGAGCCGGTTATAGGTACACTCCTCTGAGCACACAAGTTCTCCACATCCCTAACATATATCAGGATCTGGAGAGTATTTGAAACCTGGTGCGACTCTCACGGCACCAATTCGCATACCGCTAAGATTCCTATCATTTTGGACTTCCTACAAGATGGACTTCAGAAGGGTCTGTTCCTCAGCTCCATCAAGGTCCAGGTAGCAGCGCTGTCTTGCTACGGTCCCAGGAGTGACGGCAACACCATTGCCAAACACCCAGACGTCTCACGTTTCCTGAAAGGAGTCAAACACATTCGCCCGCCACTTCAGTGGCCGGTGCCCTTGTGGAACCTCAACCTAGTATTGGAATTTTTGGCGGGATCAGCCTTCAGGCCCCTTCGAGGCCTGTCCCTCCGTTTGTTAACCTTGAAGATGGTGTTCTTGCTGGCTGTATGTTCAGCACGCCGCATCTCAGAGATACAAGCACTATCCTGTCGTGATCCATTTCTCAGAATCACTCCAGAGGCTATCCATCTTCGCACAGTTCCATCCTTTTTACCCAAGGTGGTCTCACACTTTCACCTCAACCAAACCATATCCTTGCCTACCACAGAAGGTTTGAAGAAGTCTGAGGAAGGTCGAATGCTACGCCATCTCGACATCGGCAGACTGCTGTCCCGATATCTGGAAATGTCAGAAGCAGTACGAAAGACAGACCACCTGTTCGTCCTGCACAGCGGGAAGAAGCTAGGGGAAGCGGCCTCACGGCTAACAATCGCCCGCTGGATTAAAGAAGTTATCAAGGCAGCCTACATAGAGGCGGGAAAACCACCGCCTCTACAGGTCAAAGCTCATTCTACCAGAGCACAATCGGCCTCTTGGGCAGAAGCTAAGCTGCTGTCGCCTGCAGAGATATGTAAAGCGGCAACATGGTCCTCCCTCCATACCTTCTCCAGATTCTACCGTCTGGACGTCCAGGCCAGGGAGGACACAGCATTTGCGAGGGCAATCCTAAACTGTCCTCTGGCAGCCTCCCGCCCAGTCCGGGAATAGCTTTTGTACATCCCATTTGTTTTGAGTCCATCTGCTACACGCTAGGAAATGTAGAGATTACTTGCCTGATAATCTCGTTTTCCTTAGTGTATGCAGATGGACTCAGCATCCCGCCCGGCTGCGGCATACATGGGGATTCACCGACTCACGGTAAGCCATGTTTTCTTATAATAGGCCATCCACCCTGCCGGGTGTCGACGCCTTCCGGTTGTGAACACTGGCGGTCTCCAGCTACTATCAATCGGTCAGGGTAATCCTGTTCATTTAATTGATCGGTCAGCTACAGCTTTTGCAAGGAAGATTACTGATTTGTGGCACTTCCTGTGGGGGTATATGTACCCGTGCTGACGTCAGATCCATCTCCAACTTCTAGCACGAGCACACTATACCCATTTGTTTTGAGTCCATCTGCATACACTAAGGAAAACGAGATTATCAGGCAAGTAATCTCTACATGTTTTCATGCGTTAGCAAGAATCTGAAACTGGGGAGGCAACTCAGCTAATTAAAGTGTTGTCTGACTTCTCTTTTCCTACAGGCAGAACCAGGCAGTGAGCTTTCCTGTTTTTTCTAACTCAGCAGAGATAAGAAACAAAGTATTCCAATCTCTCCAAAGACCCCAGGTGTCTAATCAAAAGTTTGTCTGGTGTTGTAAAACTTCCCCCCTAAGAGGCCCCTTTTCTAACCAGACATAGAGATAACAATTAACAAGATCATTTTCTACATTTCCTCTGTAAATTCATGGTCACAAATTTCTTTTGGAAGATATCCAAAAAAGGCCCTTGTTAAAGCTGGGCCTTAGGAAAAAAGCATATGAGAATCAATGCTTATGTTTCCATTATGACCTATTGATTACTGACTACACTGAATATAGGTAATTACCAATGAACACAGTTTCATATTTAACAACATATTTTCTGACACCCCCCAATGGAGTCAGTAAACCAAGTTCTAAACATAGCTAGATACATATAAATCAGTGAAGCGCTAATAAGCTTGGGGGAAAAGTGATCACACAATAGACTACATGTGATGAGTTGTCAGTGCTCAGCATTATATAGATACAAATTAAAAATACAAAAATCGTAAAAATTGGTGGGGTGGGTCTGGCAGTGCCTGGGTAGAAAAGGGGAAGCACAGTGCATGCGACCCCCACCTTCTCGTCAGATTCGCTACCAGGGAACCTTGTTGAGGTGACCAGCAAAGCGTCACCCCCGCCTTTAGGTTATGTAGGTCACGGCCTGGGGACCGGCGGCCCTCGGACCACTGGAGCAGGTGGCTCTGACTGGGCCAGCGGCCCAACACAGACCATAGATGCTTCAACGGCCAAGAGGGGTGAGGGACAAGATGAGTACTGAGGCGCTTGGACCAAACGACCCTGACGTCTACGGTCAGGTCACCGCTAATGACGCCATGGCTTGCACAGCCAGGGTTCAGTGGCAGCTACCCAGCTTCTACGGCCGGGGGATGTGTTTGCGCCTCGGCGAATTATGTGATTAGCACTTGTTAGCAGGGGAGCACTGGTCACTAAGGGTTAATCTGTGGTTAAGTTAACAAAGTTTCAGGATTGTTTATATTGCTAATGTTGCTTGTTGTATCTATTTATTTATTTATTTATTACTTGTTAATGTAATGCATATGGGCTGCGGCCATTAATTTGTCAAATTTAATAAAACTCTTATTGAATATTCAGCTGCGTGAGACTTTGGAGATCAAGTTACGGGGGGGGGGGGGGGGGAGGAGGTTATAGACATGGCCTTTCCACTGCCCGCATTGTGCTTTATACATCATGCACAAGCCCCCAATTTCAGATCCAAGATCTACACAATCTTCAAGGACTTGTTTATTATATTATTACACAGGAATATTGGTATTATGGGGGACAATTTAACTTTTAAGGTCTTTAAACCAAAACGTTTATGGAGTTGCTGGGCTAGAAGTTAGGGATAAACCAGGTACATTTTTTTTACTAGACAAAAATGAGATCATTTGAGAATGGTTGGTAGAATAAGAAGGAAAGGCCTTGATATTTTATCAAGCATTTGCATGGATATTTAAAAAAGAATAAAGAACCAAGCTCGAGCACTTGTGGTTTCAACAACAGAAATTTTTGTCGTCTTTTCTGTGTTTGTTTAGATAGGTCTGGAAAGATTTGTATCTTGTGATTCAAAAACATCACATTTTTATGTAGGAAATATCATTTATTTTATTTATTTATTTATTTAAAACCTTTTATATACAGACATCCGTTTGCACATCGCATCGGTTTACAAGTAACTTAATAACTTTAGGCGAAGCCTTTACATTGAACAGTAACTGTGGTATTAAGGAAACAAAAACAACTAAATAAATATGGCTATAATTTACAAGGAGTAGGAAGATGGCTATAAATTACAGGGAGCAAGCACCTCTGGAGGGGGTGCTGCTTAGGTGAATGGGAGGGAAAAGGATATTTACACAAAGTTTAATAGAGATTGAGAATGGCATAATATAATACTATTTGACAAATAATAAGTGGAATTACATTAGGAGCAGAGGGAAAGGGGGGGAAGTAGAGATGAGTAAGCACGAAAGGAAGATAGGGTGAGAGGTGGGGGGGGGGGGGGACGAGGGAGGAAGGATCAGATAACATTCGGAGAGAGGTTCATGTTGGAAGGATAGGCTTGTAGGAACAACCACGTTTTTAGTTTTTTTTTAAATTTAGGGGTAGAGGATATCTGCTTCCACTAATATCGACGTCTCGGCCAAATCTTCATCAGGTTGTTCTAATTCTGCAGATATATCAATCCTAGGAGATTCTCTAGGTAGTAACACCTGATAATTACTCGAATCTGCTTGATTTCTTTTCTTTGGTGGGATATAATATGCTTTTGATATTATAGGCAAAGTGTCTCCTGTTACTTTTAAGACTTCCAGAATATATCTCCTCCAAAGTTCTTTGGGTGCTACATATGGAAGTTTGGGGAAGTTGATACACCTCAAATTTTTAGCGTGAAGCTGATTTTCCAAGTTCTCTACTTTAATATGCAAAAACTGATTTTCCTTCATTAGCTCAATGTTGAGTATTAATATTACTCTGAATTTTTGTCTCAACAGTTTGCTAATCTTGTTTATTAATCTGTAGTCCCGTCTCAACTTCCTCTAGTCGGTTATCTATTGATTTTACTGCGTTGGTGATATTAATCATTTGAGTAGCGATGTTAGTATTTATAATCTGAATCGCCTCCCATATTGATTCCAAAGAAAAAGCTTGTGGCTTTACCAACTGCTGGTGTGAAGTCGATAACTGTTCAAATAATGATCTCCTCAACTGCTGCTTTTCTTCTCCCGCTATGGTTTCTCCTGATAACCGATCAGTTTGTATTCATGCCGAGTCTCTTTCCCCCAGCTGTTCAGGCTCCGGAGGAGAATCACTCGACAAGCCGACTTCCAGCTTTGATGTTTCTCCCTGCTGCAGCTGGGCGTGTCTCAAGGCAGGGTGTTCAGGGGGCGACCTTTCCACCGGCAACAGAGATGTTATTGACTCAAGACCGTGTTTGGGCACCTCTTTCCCCCCCCCCCCCCCCCCCCCCCCGAATCTCCATCAGCGAGTTCTCTGCCGGGGGTTTCTCTACCTCCTGACGGATGTGAGCATCCTTAGGGCCCACCACGAGTTGAGACAAGGGAGGCTCCGAGGCTATACGCTCCCTTGCTCTCCTCTTGTGGGCGGAATGTGGCATTCGCGGATAATTTCCTTCCAGGTAAGAGAAAGAGACGCTCACAAGCATCCTACCAGATCGCCATCTTGGATTGGATCATGGAGGAACTTTTTAAGAAAACTACTCCATCGACGTCTTCACAGTCGTCACCGAAGAAAATTCCTTCCTCCACTGAAAAACATCGAGCAAAGAAAAAGTCCGATGACCGTCTGTCTCCGTCCCCATCGGGATCTTCAATTGCAATGTCCTCGATATCTACCAAGGAGCATCGAGAGAAGCGACACCATTGTCGTCCATCAGGAGAACCGGTTACCGCATCGGCATAGATGGTCATCGAACCGATGGCGAAGCAGGTTCAGGTACAAGAGCAGTCATGTCCCTCTGTACCTGAGACACCGAGGCGCGCTCCACCAGCGTCTGTGTTAGAGTCTGTGCCACCACATCCAAATGTGGAAGAGCCACTAGCACCAGTCTTTTCTTCTCCTGTGACAGTGGACCCAGTCCCAGTCTCCAGGGAAGAAGTGTTTTCCATGATTCAACAGGCTGTCATCGAGGTTTTTCAAAAATTGCAGCCTCCACCGACACAGACGCCAATCCCGACATCGACACTGTAGCCATTGGTATTGGCACCTCTGCTCAGCAGACTCTATGCCTTAATCTGTGCATTCCCACAGCCTGCACCGAAACCATCAATGGATCCTCCAATGACTCCATCCATATCATCGATGCCAAAGGATCCTCTGACTCCAGCAATACCCATTCCAGGTTCATCGGAAGAAGATGAAATGACTCCGATCCCTTACCAGGTCCATCAGGTTTACAAAAACCCCACAGGTCATCGATGCCTTCGATACCACTTCCTGGTCCGTCGATGCCCTCTCATCCTGGTCCATTGGGCGATGCGGGCAGTCTATTCCCATCTGTGCCATCGATGCCATTCGATTCCCCATCGATGCCTTTTTTTTTATCTCCATTGATGCCACAACATATTCCATGGAAATCATAGAGATCTACATCGATGCCAAAGCATCCTCTTCCACAGGACACTCTGGATCCACCGGGTTCACATTTCCAACCTCACTACAGCCCTTGGGAGGGCATTGACACAGACATGGATACAGAAGACCTTGTATCTGAGCCTTCTCCACCAGAAGAAAGAAGGAAGTCCCCACCAGAGGACCTTTCTTTTGCAAATTTCATCAAGGAGATGGCGGATACCGTTCTTTTTGAGCTGGTGACAGAAGAGGACACCAGGCATAAGACACTGGAGGTCCTCCAGTTTTTAGATGCACCCAAGGAAGTCATGGCTGTCCCAATCCATGAAGGGCTCCTAGATCTCCAGCACTGCCTATGGGAGCATCCCTGTTCTGTGCCACCTGCTAACAGATGAACGGACACAGTGTACCTGGTCAAACATACACCAGGTTTTCAGAAACCACAACTGCCCCACCAGTCAGTTGTGGTGGAGTCAGCACAGAAAAAGGCAAGAAAGCAAAAGCCTCACTCTTCTGCCCCTCCAGGAAAAGATAAAAAATTTCTGGATGGATTAGGAAGAAAGGTCTTCCAGGAGTCCATGCTCGTGTCCCGTATTGCGGCATATCAGTTATATATGACACAATATCAAAGAAATTTGTGGAAGCAAGTACAGGACATAGCTGATAATCTTCCTTAGCAGCAGCAAGTACCACTCAACGCCCTTATTCAAAAAGATCTGGAGTTAGGCAAGCATGAAGTACGAGCAGTCTATGACTTTTGAAACATCTTCCCGTATGTCAGCTGTTGGGATCAGTGCACGAAGGTGGGCTTGGCTAAAGGCTTCGGATTTAAGGTCAGAAGTACTGGAAAGACTAGCAGATCTCCCATGCACCGGAGACAATCTCTTCGGAGAAAAGATTCAAGATACTGTCTCCCAATTGAAAGAACACCATGAAATACTCTGCCAGCTTTCCAAGTTGCCATCTGACCAGCCATCCTCTGCGCGGAAGCCCGCAAGAAGGGATACCAGAAGACCCTTTTATCTGCCTCGTAGGTATTATCCACCTGCATCCAGTTACGTCCTTTCCAACCACCTCAAAGAGGACGTCCACGTCAGCCAAAGCAGACAAAAACTCAGCCACCCCCGAAAACAGGACCAGCATCTGGTTTTTGAACACATTTCCAGAGAGCAGTTGGAGGTCGGCTCCATTACTTCATACACCATTGGAACCTCATTACCACAGATCAATGGGTGTTAGCCATCCTGAACCGGGGATACGTCTCAAATTCACCATGATACCTCTGGATTCCCCACCCATCCACTGTGGGCAGCCAACATCGTAACATCTCAACTTCGGCTAGAACTCTCCTCCCTGCTGATTACCAGGGCTGTCAAACCCGTTCCCCGGTCTCAACAAGGCAGAGGGTTCTACTCCTGCTATTTCCCAATTCCAAAGAAAACAGGAGGTCTCCGCCCCATACTAGACCTCCGCAATCTCAACAAATTTCTTCAAAAAGAAAAGTTCCGGATGGTCTCCCTTGGGACCATCCTTCCCTTACTAAACAGAGGAGATTGGCTCTATTCTCTAGATCTTCAAGACACCTACGCTCACATACCCATTTCCCCACAACATCGCAAATATCTAAAATTTGTAGTGGGACAAAAACATTTCCAATACAGAGTCCTACCATTTGGACTAACCTCAGCACCTCGGGTGTTCACAAAATGTCTAGCAGTAGCTGCTGCACATCTAAGAAAAAACGGCATTCATGTTTTTCCCTACCTAGGCGATTGGCTAATCAGGAGTCCAACCAGACAGGAAACTCTCGCTGCCTTGGAAAGCACCATAAGACTGTTGCATTCCCTGGGGTTCCTGATCAACTATCAAAAATCACATGTGAACCCGTCTCAGCACCTCACTTTCATCGGAGCAGACCTCGACACCACAGTCGCAAAAGCTTTTCTTCCAAGCGACCGTGCGAACAATCTAGTGAATCTGGCAAACTCTCTGACCAGCTACAAGTTTGCCTCTGCCCATCAGTTTCTTACACTGCTGGGCCACATGGCGTCTACAGTCCACGTGACCCCTATGGCAAAGTTAGCCTTGAGAAGGACTCAATAGACTTTGAAATCTCAGTGGATCCAAGCTGTTCAGCTACTGTCATCCCTAATATGGGTCACCCACCAGTTATGTCTCTCGCTTCGCTGGTGGACAGACCAGCCTGCCTTACGGACTGGTCTCCCGTTCCAGCAACCGACTCCTCAAGTTACCTTGACCACAGATGCATCCAACTAGGGATGGGGAGCTCACGTCAACAACCTTCAGACAAGGTACGTGGACTCTGCTTGAAAAAAAGTATCATATCAACTTTTTGGAACTTCAAGCGATAAGATATGCCCTTTATGCCTTCAAAGACTGCCTCTCACACAAAACTGTGCTGATACAAACAGACAACACAGGAGCCTGTGCCTCCTTGTTTATGTACCACATTGCTACTATCTGCTATGTCAAGAAGCAGTGCAGATTTGGGCCTGGGCCCTGGTACACTCTATACATCTCAGGGCCACTTATCTGGCAGGCATACAAAACGTCCTAGCAGACAGTCTCAGTCTGTTTCCATCCCCACGAATGGTCTCTGGATCCTTGTGTAGCGAGCAAAATCTTTCAATGCTGGGATCATCCAACTGGGTCCAAACTGAGCCACAAAGTGGAAAGGTTCTGCTCCCTCCACAGCCATCAACAAATGTTCCCTAGGGACGCCTTTGCTCACCCCTGGAACACAGGACTTCTATATGCATATCCTCCGATTCCACTCATAGCCAAAACTCTTGTGAAGCTACAGCAGGACAGAGGGTCAATGATCCTCATAGCCCCGTATTGGCCTCGATATGTATGGTTTCCCAAACTCCTCGACCTCTCGATCAGAGAACCAATTCGCCTGGGCACAGCACCCACTCTCATAACTCAGAACCAGGGCAAGTTACACCATCTCAACCTTCCAACCTTTGCCCTAATAGCTTGGATGTTGAAAGCTTGATCCTGCAACCACTCAATCTTTCAACTCAAGTCTCTTGGGTTCTCGTAGCTTCACTAAAGCCTTCCACACGTAAATCTTACCGCTCTAAGTGGACTAGATTTACCGAGTGGTGCACACAAAAAGGTATTGACCCTTTCTCCTGCCCCACTCCTTCCCTATTAGACTATCTGTGCCACCTCTCAGATTCTGGTCTCCAGACTTCCGTGCGTGTACACCTAAGTGCCATTGCAGCATACCACAAGGGAATAGGAGATGCCCCAATAGCTGCGCATAGGAAGTCCACCCAACTCTTCGTTTCTTTTGACAAAAACAAACCAGGAGTTGCAGTGGGCAAACAAACTCTATCCAACTGGCTAGCAGATTGTATCAAATTTTGCTATGAGAAAACAGGCCTTCCTCTCCAGGGATGAGTAAAGGTCATCCAAGGCACACTAGTACCTATTGCTGACATCTGCAAAGCTGCGACTTGGAGTTCTGTGCATACATTTGCAGCTCATTACTGCTTGGATAAGGAAGGAAGACAGGACTCTGTATTTGGACAATCTGTCTTGAAAAACCTATTTCCAGTATTATACCCAACTCCTTCCACAACCGCCTGCTGTGATTCAGGCTGCCTCATCTTACTCAATGGCCCCTCAGTTGTTGTGCCTGTTGCATGAGTTACGTGCCATTGACCTGTTAAAGGATGAGTCAGCCTGTAGCTTGCTAATCACCCATATGTGAGGACTACCATCCTGCTTGTCCTGGGATAAAGCAGAGTTGCTTACCTGTAACAGGTGTTATCGCAGGACACCAGGATGTAGTCCTCACGAAACCCACCAGTCACCCCGCGGAGTTGGGTCCGAAATGTTTTATTTTTTCGCTCGCTCTCATTGCTACAAACAAGACTGACGGGAGATACCTGTGGCTGCAGGGATCATGGCATGCTGGGCATGCTCAGTGGGCTCAGTGTGTTAGTCAAAAGTTTCTAGAAACAGAAGTTTTCCGTGATAGGGCTCCATCGATGATGTCACCCCATATGTGAGGACTACATCCTGCTGTCCTGGGATAACACCTGTTACAGGTAAGCAACTCTGCTTTCTCCTTTTGTCCCGGGTTCACCAACTCCATTCTTTAGTCATACAAACATGATGTACTCTATCTACCGCCGTCTTTCCCACCTCCGTTCCTTAGTCACCAAGTCATGGTATACTCTGCCTGCTGCCATCTTTGCTCAAAATCGCCGTCACTTAACAGCTTAAACTTTACCACATAGTTTCACCAAGATTTCCTCTAAGGCGTCTATCTCTTCATTCTCTTGAAGTCTCTTGAATGAAGAGATAGACGCCTTAGAGGTATGAATGGTATGGTATATGTGATAAAATATGATGGTAAGATATATGTATGTTATGTGCTAACGTTTTAAAGAAAATTTTGTAATAAAGAAATAAATATTGTTGAAAACAAACACAGGTATATGGTTCATGCTAGGGAATAGCCATAAATTTTTTTGGATAACTTTATCTGGACAACTTGGACTTTATTCTGATATCTTCAGTGGCATGCATAACCAGCTTCAGACTGCTGAATATCCAAGAAAAGTTATCTACTATATAAATTTAAAAAATAAAGCTGTATTATCTATTATGAAAACAAACCACTTGTTTTATTTTGATATAATAAATTGTGATATTTGTTGCTTATGAAATATTCTGCTGGCCATGTTTGTGTGGAGATTGGGAAACAGCTGCAAAACAACAGTGAAGCCTATTAATTTCAGTGGGAGTGAATGCCACATTTAAGCAATTAGTACTGAACAATATTTATGATATAAAATGTAGCTGTATACATGCAGCGATTGTAGTCTCAACTGTCGCTCTTTTACTTTCCATGGTTTTAGGAATTGTGTATATTTTTAATATGTTTTTCAGAAATGTATTAACTTGTGTCCAAGGATATACTATAATTAATATTCTGTTCTACTCTTCTTTCTTTATCCCTTCTTTTACATAGTTGGTTTCTGAATGTTTCCTTTTATCCTGTGATTTTTCCTTCATAGCGGCACTGTCTCGGTGAAGCTTTGCATAAATCTATCAGCAATGTAAGTGAGTTGCACTTACAACTTGTACATGAAGGCATGTTTCAAGTTTGCATATTATCTTGCAAGTACTGCCTTGAAGCTTTCTCCCCATACATTTAAGTATATACTGCGCTTGCAATAAGTGGGAGAACATGTGCATCTGGGTTTTATGAGCTGCTGTTCCACCTCCACTCATTTGTATGACTGCACATACCATTTTTCATTCAGCCTCTCGGTTTTGCTAAACAATGTGAATGATATATACAACAACTGTTTTCGTGTTTCACAGCATTAAGCTCTGAGGCAATACATTTTCATATATTTGCATTTTACACAGCATGAAATTATCATTTGCTGTTTGGTAGTAGAAGCTGTGTGCTGTAGATTCATTTGTTGAGTGGGCATCTACATGATGGACAATAACACGGCTAACAGATTTTCCAAACAAAGGAAATAGTGGTTCTGCAACACCTGCATTTGATATACAGTGGGCTAGCTCGTACTATATGTGAAACCATATTTATTCAGTAATCTCATAGTAAATGAATTAACAGAAAGATAGTGAGATATAAGTAAAAAAATACAAGTACATTAAATGTTGTTTAGAGAAACCACCAGTTTACACAATGGTGTATGAGACAATCAGGTATTACACAAGTATAGCAAGGATGGGCCTAGCATACACAAAGATCAATAAATAAAAAATGTCAGACAAAATTTATACAACGTAATATAAAAAAAATGCAATGTAGAAGTCATCAGTAGGAGGACACTTCTACCGTTTGGTCATAAATAATCATAGGTCCTTCCAAACACAACTTGTAAACTTTTTTTGAAAATTTTTTTGTTGCTCATAAAAAATAAGGGTAATACCTGTATATTAGAAATCCGTGCAGTGCTTGAAAGTCATTTAATCAAGAAGCCCAACATGGAACCACATTTTGAAAACACTGCTTCAGGGGCTGAAAAGCATTACAAAAACAATGTGTCCTTTTTGTTAGGCAAAATTCTGCATAGACACTAGAGCTGAGACTCTGATTCAGAACAATGAGTGCTTCATTAGGCAGCCATTTTTAAAAGTCATCAATAGGTCCATACCAAAGAACCAATAGGTGCATTGCAAAGCTTAAAAAGACTATTGTGGAAACAGATATTCCCAAGGATGTAACCAACTAAGACTCAACAAGAACTTTGTTTTGATACAGTAAAAATTGCATGAGAGAAACTGGTTTCAGTAGTAGGGCTGAGAGTGAAACATGAACAAATCAGACACTAGGAAGTAGTTGAGCACTCTTCGGGCTCGATCTTAAAAGTGCATTTAGTGCTGGATAGCTGGATAAGTAGGACTTATCCGGCTATCTAGCAGTCTGCAGAAAATCACTTACCTGCCTATCTTTTAGCTGGCTAATTTGTGGGTGGGCAGATCTGCATGGTGCTATATATCTGGTTAACTTAACCAGATAAGTAGTAATATTTGTTCTTATCCGATTAAGTTTATCAGATAAGTTAGATTAGCCAAAGAGCTGATTTAACTTAGCTGGATTTAACTTATCCAGCTAAGTAGCACTTTGAAGATATTCAGCAGCATAGCCATGCCACTGAATATATCTTGTGACTTAGCTGGATAAATCATAACTGGCTAAATTACTTACCCAGCCAGCACTGAATATCGGGCCCTATATGAATTGAAAAAAAGGCCAACAGCATTGCCACAAACTCCAAAAGAGAGTGGGTACAGAAGCAGCAGAAGAATTGATATAGGGATAGTATGCTCAAGTCAGAAATACAAATAATTGAAAGGAATAGTTTAAGGGACAACAATTCTATAGATTGTTTTGAAGCATGTTGGAGCTGAAAGCTGTAATTTAGAGTGAACTAAGTCAAAGCACAACAGTACTTTTAGAAATAGAGACAGATACAGAGGCTCAGTTCTAAGAGTATGCATAGAAACATCCTACCACTAAAACCAGTTTTCTCTTGGTGCAAGTTCTGCTATATAGAAGCAAGGTCTTTGGGTCTTATTGATTCTGTCCTCAGGAATCTCAATGTTTCTTAAACTTCTTTTAAGCTTTGTAGTGTAATTACTGGTTCTTTGAATATACATCTACTGATACATTCTTCGCTGACAAGCAGGATGTTAAGTCCTTATAGGTGTGTGACATCATCTGACAAAGCCTGGCTGGTGAAATGTATTTTGGAGCTTCTAGAAGCTTTTGGCACACTTTACTGAACATGCACATGTCGTTCTGTGTCATGGACTTCGTGCAGAGCCTCTTTCAACGCTTGTTTTTCTGTAGAGCCCAAAGGTCACTTTGCTAGTTTTTTCTCTGAAGAGAATCTGGAAGAAATGTTGGTGTGTTTTCTTCATGGAGACTCTTGGTTCACATTACCTCACCCCTCTTAGGTTCACTAAGTAGGTTTTTCAGTCATTCACAAGTGTTTTTGGTTTGATTTTTTTCCAGCAGCCACCATTTGCATCAGTATTTGTTCTTCAGGCAGCATCGATCAATGTTTTCTTAAAATCAATTCCATTTGATTTCACTTTGTTGATATTTTATCAATGTTCCAAAAGGAGAAAAGGGCCATCAACTTCAACAAATGCCCTTTATGCGGCTTTATCATGGATCCCCGTGACAAATATGTGCTTTGCCTGAAGGATGACTTTGCTATCTCGGAGCATTCTTCATGTAGGAAAGATGAATCTGAGGATGTCATTCCTGCCTAGAGCTAATGATAAAGCTCTTTGTGAAAATCAAGTCCTATCAATCAGCATTGAAAACATTGACATTGTTACTGAAGGGCCTAGGAGCTGCACCAGATGCTGTTGATGTATTAATCTCTTTTAATATAAAGCATCCATAGAGGCCAAAGAGAGACCATCATCTAGCTTAATCCATTTGATAAAAGCAAAGGATTCCACTTCATCAGTTCTGGAATCTGAGTACCAATACCAAACACCAGACAAAAACTGTACAATGCCAGAAGCAGGGAAATTTTGGCTGTGACCATAAGACCCCCAAAGCATTCCCACAAAGGAGACAGCTCATCTTCATATTGATCCAAAGGCCCACACACCTCCACCAGTCTTCTTCAAGTATTCCAGGAAAGCAGAGTTGCTTACCTGTAACAGGTTTTCTCCTAGGACAGCAGAATCTTCAGTCTTCATACATGGGTAACATCAGATGGATCCTGGTCCTGAACATTTATCTCAAAGACTCTAGAGCTTTCAAACATGCTCTATTGAGCATGTGCAGCTGTAGTTATTACTCTGCCCCCTAGGCAGAGTCCCTCAGACATGATATAGCTAATACATGGAAAACCAGCTCCCAGGGGAGGTGTGTGGGTTTCATGAAGACTGACATCCTGCTGTCCTTAGAGAACACCTGCTTACAGGTAAGCAACTCTGCTTTCTCCAAGGACTAGCAGGATGGCAGTCTTCACACATGGGTGATTCCCAAGCAGGACAAAGTGGGGAACCCCACAGGGCTGAAAGCACCACCTTTCTCTCTTTTGTCTGTGAGGCAGCTGAACCAAAAACAGGTCCAGGCAGGAAAAGAGTTGGATTCTACAAACAGAAAACTATAGAACAGACTGAGGCACAAAACCCGATGCTCAGCAGAGGTGCCTAAAGCAGGGTCGTGATGCAAAGTCCAGCGAAAAGCATACCTTGTCTCACAAAAATATTACAATCACAGTTTTGGATCAGCGAACCCTGACAAGCAAAGTAGGTCTAGATCTTCCCATATACAGGAAAAAGCCTAGAGGATCAACCAAGAGGAGAACTCGTGTTTGAAAATCATACAGTTTCCTTTGGTGTCACAAGACAACCAAAAACAAACTGGAGCCAGAGAGCCCTCCAGAAACAAATTGCAGTCCACTAGCATCTGAAGGACAAGATTGCATTTGCAGAAGCACACCCAATGATTAGCTGATAGGTACAATAGGCTGAAAACCCAATCAACAATTGAAAGAAGTGGCAACAGCAGCCAGATCTGTGGCAGACCCTACCTGCCAAGGTACCAGACAGATCTGACCACCCAGATCAGTCATCGAGTGTCAGGGGATGAAAGGTAATCCCTGAAACAAGATTGCTAGCCCAAACCCCAGAGCAGAGAGTTAAGCTAGACCTGAAGCTCACCACGCTCCATCCTGTCAAGGGTAGGCCTATCCATCCTGTCTGCAGGAAGGCACTTTGTTCAACCCAGTGAAGTATGAAAAGCTAAAGGCAATGCTGGCCAGAAATTGGTGAAAAAACAGGGGAAAGGTGGTGCACCATTCCCTGAAGGTATACACAAAGATATACCACAAATGCCCTAGCTTTTCTCCCTCCCCCCCCCCCCCCCCCCCATTCCGACTGGAAGTCAGAAGGAGCGAAGAACACAAGAAGGTTGACTCCATGGTTGCAGGGCTAAGAAAAGCTGCTAGGCTGTATATCCTAACCCCAACCAAACAATTCACTGCTGAATCCAGTAGGAGTTGCCTCCTGAGGTAGACTGCTCAGCATGAAAGGAACAGCCAATACTGAGAGCAAACCGCCTGGGGAAGAAATCCAGAAACTCTCCACCATGAGACAGAAAGCAAGGATGCCACAAGGGGGACACCTCTGTAGAAATGGTATTTCTTCAGCATCCTGGAAACCTGAAGAGTACCAGGGCAGGGTCAGTCTGATCTGGGAATAGACTGCCCATCAACCTGGCCTAGGTATCAAAACCTACAGCCATGATTACTTATACTTTCTCCAAGGAATCACATAGTCCAATAAGTAGAACAACGGTTGCATGAACCAGGACCTCCCTGCCTGCAGACAGGGTTATCCCAATAAAGAAGTATAGCTTGAAAGTCACCGCAACAAAAGTGTAGCACTTCTGTTGGAAGGCATACCTGATGAGCAGGATGTAAAGGGACCCTCCTCACTGAGGTAGGGTCCCACCTGTGTGAGTGACTGGCAAGAGTGGCCATCTGTTAAATGCATATTTTGCTCAGTAAGTATCAAAAAGGTGACTCCTACACGGGAGAGACCCCCTAATCTTTGCCAGGGAGCTGCCCAGTAGGAGAGACCCCACGTACGATCAGGATATTGATTCTGGAATAGTTCCTTTGTGAAATAAACCTACTGAGCCTTAGAATTACCTAGGAAAGTGCGCTATTACCAGGCCTGCTGTTGGATCCTGAGAAAAACAGAGAGAGATCACCAGTCAGAAACAGTGAAATCCATTTTCTGGGAAACAGAGAATGAAGACTAGCAGGTGTCCAAGGGGGAAACCATAAGGATTGCCTCTAGAAACTCAATTGTATCTCTCCTTTCTGAAGGGACAGGAAGCAATGGGAATTGGGGCCTCCCAATCCCAAACACCTTTCCCACTCTCCAGGTGAGAGTAGTATACAGTCACTGACCACTGAGATTTATAAGCAACCAAATCTGCTACTGGCGTCCACCCTGTCAGATGGGGTAGGCCCTCACAGTAACCAATGGAGGGACCTCAACAAAAATGATCCAAACGACTGCTGCTGCCATCTTCCAATGCCTGCAGATCCTGGCCTGCAAGGAAGAACACCGATTCAAAAAAATTGAGACTCCAGTTTGGGGATGGATCTACAAGGGACAGAGCCCCAGAGGCTTCCTCACCAAGGAGATTCAAACATAGGCTAATATGGGAGGGGTCAAAAGATATACTCCTCTTCTGTGAGTGGGGAAGATGTCCAACACTACTTTCCTGGTATCCACGCCCATAATGGTGTGACTAGGAATACAGTTAGAGGTCAGACTTGTAGCTGCAGTGCATATTTGCTCTTCTTGCCATGAGGGAAATACACTAGAGGGCAACTGGAAGAATAGTGCCCTCTGCTTTAAAAGCGTGGTGACCTGTACTTGTGCAGCAGTACACCATCCTTCAGTCGGCAGTGTGCATACACCCCCCATTGCTGCACTTGTGGGCAGAGTCCCACAGCACAGCAAAGACCGAGCACCACCTGTTAATCGGTGGCTGTGCACTGCCAAAAGCAATCAGAGCATGTGATGGTGCCATCCTCGCTAGTTATCCCATAGCACCCTACAATGTGAAACAGATGAGAAAGCTGATAGCTTGATGCAATGATGGTGGGTCCTGCTATCTCTGGCATGGCTGTGCCAAGGAGAATGCATCCCACCAGAGCCTGAGGTGCTTGGAGTAGACCATCCACACTGTACAAGATCAGTCCACTGTCACGTTAACTCCTAATGGAGTTGGCATGTATAGTATGACAACAGCAACCCCAGTGCCACTGGGCTGTATGGTGGTCCATGATAGTGGGTGGCATTGTGCGGCATTGCCTCCATGGTACCTGATAATGCTCCATGAGGCTGATCACAGCACTTGAAACGGCATTTCCATCGCGTAGCAGTGTCAGGGAAGCTCATGGTAACTGACAGTGACAATGGAGCTCTGTGGCTGTATCCTTTGGCATCCGACCTTGACAACTGATGTGCACAGTAGCAACGGCACTCACCAGCAATCAAGCGCCCAAGGCTTTGATGGTACTTGACTGCACCGCAGACGCTCAACATATTCAGGACACCGCACCATCAGTGGTGCCCCAGGTGCCTGCGGACGTCGACAGACCATAGGCACCCATGGTGCCCATGGCACTCAAAGCTAATACTGAAGGGCGAAAAATGTCGAGGGGTCGGTGTCGCTGATGGCCCAGTGCCTAAAGGAGTCGATGGTTCAGTGGTACCAATGAAGGTAGAGGCTCTGCAGCATCAACATGCCACCAGGTGCCCCAAGGCATTGACACGCCACATCTGTGCCCAAAGGAACTGGTGGTTTTAACTATTCCCCTTGGCTCACCTATGGGCCCGAGGGCATTGATGATGTGAGCTCAGTGGCATCTATTGTCAACGCCCATGACTGACAATAGCCTTGACTGTGCTCATCAGCACAGATAGGGTGTTGGGGGCGCCACCAGGCTTCAAGCACTATGTCCCTAGCCCCAAAGGTGCTGGACAACGGCTCAGGACACCCAAGAACATCTACATCCACAGTGCCTGATGGCCGTAAATCATGAATGTCACACCACGATGCCCATCATTGCTCCATGCTGACACTGCAAAGGGCTCATTGGCACCTCAGTGCTCAATAACCTTGAGGGCCCCAGACCATGATGCACCCTGCTTGACTCTGTGCTCAAGGGTGTCTCAGGTTGATGGCAATCCCAGCGTTCTATGGCGCTGAGGCTGTCCAAGGCCAAAAGCCCCTGTCATTCAAGGACTTCTATGGCACTTGAAGTTCTCAAGACCTCAGTCGATGGCTCTCAAACCCTGACAGTCGATGGCTTTGAGGGTACTCAGTGGCAATCCCTGTGCCCCCGGCAGTGTTGGTGCTCAAAATTGTCAAGAGCAGCCATGAATGACATCACTGGCAACATACCCAATGGCATTGAGGGTGGCTTCGATGGCATCGAGGGTGACCATGGTGCTGAATGGCAGTCTCTGTACCCGATATGGTCCTTTCTCCAATGCGTTGGTCTAGGGCTCTCGATGATACTCAAGGTTGATGGGCTGTTCTGCTGCATCAAGGCCCATGGCACTCAATGCTCAGGTTGATGGCTGTTCCAATGGTGCATTGAGAGCCCATGGTGTTCACTGACGTCTACAGTGTACGACTGTTCCCACCAATGCCTAAGACATGGAATGGCTCTTACCTGCAGCCAGGGCGCTCGACGGCCTGCAAGGTGCTTGATGGCACCCATATTTGATGTCCCTTACAGCGTCAATGGTTGCTGGCACCATGGCACTTTGGCATCAAGAGTGACCATGGCACTCAATGAGTTCTGGTGGCCTATGTGGTCTTGACATTGATGCATCAGACAATCAGTGTGCTGGTATGGACATGCACGGGTAACCAATACTAGGCATGGCACTGAAGGTGCAGCAGCAATGCTGCCTGCCCATACTCCTGTTCACAAGGAGGCTGTTTGAAAGCTCTAGAATCTTTTGAGATCAAATTTCTGGACCAGGCTCCATCCAATGATGTTACCCATATATGAGGACTGCTATCCTGCTTGTCCTCTGAGAAGATGTGATCACTCCTCCTGCTTCCAATGCAGTATTGGCATTGATGGTTTTTGAAGAGCATTTGGAAAGAAGGATCCAGTCAGAGTTACAAACATCAATGCATCAATGACAGCTATAGTCTTGCAAACTAGGGTACAGATGCTAATGGAGGCTCATGGCATTTGGAAGAAAATTCGCTGCCAGTTCCTGAAGAAGCATCTGCTTCAGGAACTGCCACATTAGTATCAATTTTGGGCATATCAGGGAGGAAGCTTCCCAAAGTGCAGAAATGTTTTGGTGTCTAGCCACCTACAGAGAAAAGGGTACTGGTGCAGAGACATTGTCATCTTGTGATACACACACTCTGACTACACCACCAATCTATAATTCTGGTTCAGACCCTGAATACTCCAGGGGATGTGCCTACAGATCTGAGAATTACTCTGATAATAAAGCATCAACTGGTCTCTCTTCAATCCCCTCAAGGCGTGACGTCACGATGCTTGACGTCACGGCATGTGACTGCCTTGAGCGCCGAAATTGCACGGGCTACACAGGCGTGCATTCATTCACTGCCGGCGGGGGCTGCTGGAGGCTGCTTTCGCCGCCGGCTCCCTCCGCCTGGATGAATGCACGCCGCCGGCTCCCGCCGCCGCCTGGATCAAACGGGCGCCCACCCGCCAGCTCCCGCCGCCGCCTGGATCAAACGCGTGCCCGCCCGCCGGCTCCCGCCGGCACCTGGATCAAAGCGCTCCCGCCACCGCCTGGATCAAACGCGCGCCCGCCGGCTCCTGCCGCCGCCTCAATGACCGCACGCCCGCCTGCCTGTGTGGAGATGGGGGGATTCGGAAAGTGACAAGGTGTGTGTATATATATATATATATATATATATATATATGTAACAACTTTATGCTGCAAATGTTAGTATATATGGAGGTCGTCCATGGTGCAGTCCGGTACGTAGCTGTTTGAACACCTGGATCAAATGCCTGGATGAACGGGCGCCCGCCGGCTCCCGCCGCCGCCTCAATGACCGCACGCCCGCCTGCCTGTGTGGAGATGGGGGGATTCGGAAAGTGACAAGGTGTGTGTATATATATATATATATATATGTAACAACTTTATGCTGCAAATGTTAGTATATATGGAGGTCGTCCATGGTGCAGTCCGGTACGTAGCTGTTTGAACACCACACTAACACCAGGTAGAGGGTAGGCGGTAAACTAACAGGTTAAGGACGCGGCAAAATAGCGGGTTACAAAGGAGATAATCGGCGCTTCACAGTATCGGAGGGGAATAGCTAATTTGTTCATTAAATAGCTAATTCGTTCATTTACATATCATATACATGCTGCGTGCGGAAAAGGTTACGGGTCGGTTTCAAGAAGCGCTAAGGACGCGTGAAACTGGAGACTGTATCGCAGGATCGCCTTACGCGTCCCAATTGTGCGCCCACAACGAGTTAATCTCCAACTGCACCTTACAGTATCGAGCTGTATGTGAGAGAAAAAAAAAAGTGCGAAAGCTTGCTAGGCAGACTGGATGGGCCGTTTGGTCTTCTTCTGCTATGTTTCTATGTTTCAATACCTTGTGAAAGGGTGTGGCTCAGAAGATGCCCTGAAGAAAAAAAACCTGAAGTTTAAAAGTTTCAGAGAAAACTGAGTGGGCCTGGTTGTAGGGGACAGCCAGAAATTGGTAGGTTTGTACTGGCTAACAAGAAAAGCCCAGCTTGAGGTAGATAGGGATTAAATGATTTAGCTATTGCTAGTTATGCACGCTTTTTTAAATCTTTTTTTTTTTTTGCCTTGAAAAAAAAAGAATAGGAAGGAATACTGGTGCAGCAGGGCTGAGTGCTCGAGTTGGCTGTGAATGCAGGGAATAGAAACAAAGCAGGGACTCCTTTTACCAAGCAAGCAACTCTGCAGGGAAGGTGTGCAGCTACAGGAAAACCTAGAGTGGAGCAGTCAGGGTACTGCAGCAGCCAGAGTGCTAGAAAGAAAAACAGCATATACTTATATGTAGTGGAATTTCCCCAGTCCCAGGAGCCAGGTCAGAGGACTTGTCTTGAGGCTTGAGGTTTGGCAGCTGGAGAGGCCAGGCAGGGTAATCGAGTGAGGGAACCCACTCCCAAGAGGCCAGGCCTGGTAAGAGAATTAATGCTTAGACTGGCTGGAGAAAGAGTACCGACAGTTCATGGAAGAATTGGATGAGTGATTGGCAGAGGTGTCCGGCAAGCTGAGTGTTGCGACGGGAGACGCACGGAAAGAAGAGATCTCAGACAGGATTCTCAGGAAACCAGGAAGCCATCCTGAAATCACTTCAGGCAGCCCTTTTATTGTCCTGTGTTACATATTATTTGTGTATACAATCACATCCTTGATAACAACAATATTCTCAGACATAGCTGCTACAGATTATTATGATTAACTCATGTTACTATCTTCGTGAGAGAAAGCAGGCATTCTGTGCTTAGGGCAAAGGTTGTTTGTGCTAAGAGCAAGGTCTGTAGGAATGCAGACACAAGCAGGCTCAGTGTCTGTTCAGATAAGCAATACTGAGAAGTGTTGATGCAGACAGTTTCAGCTTTTGTGGCTTGCCAACCAAAGAGAAAAAGCCTACATCTCCACATCTCATCCTTTCCTTTATATTTTAAAGGAAATCTTTACGTTGCGATTTAGGTAAGAGTATGTTAGCAAGATTGGGCAAGCATTGAATACAGCAACATATTAAAATAACAATACAAAGTAATACAATAAGAATTGTCTTTCTGAGACCTGCCAAGTCGGGGAGCCAGGACCATAGCCAGTCCCAAAGGGACTGGGGTTCGTTATTAGATAGAGGGTGATCGGCTATTAGAGTCTCCATCTGCTCAATAGTGTGTGTGAGGTTAGCTTTAAAATCAGATATGTATACACAGCAATTAGAACCAATCAATGCACGTACACCTCCTTTGAAGGCCAGGATCATGTCTAATGCATAGCGATTCTGCAATACTACTTCTCTCAATTGTGAAACCTCTTCTGTGAGGAGTTTTATGGATTTAATCTTACGGTTGAATAGGGCTGTGGTCCAGTTGGCAAGGGTGCGTAAATCTCGGTAGTTTAGTGCTGCCCCAATTGGGGGAAACAGGCCCCTGTAGACCATGGTGCCTGTGCCTCGCCCAATTGGGTTTTGAACTGACTCTCTCCTGATTCTAATTCTACCCTTGGGCAATTTGGTAGTAGTATAAAAGGATGGCATGATGTAGCCTAGAGTACATCTACCTGTCCATCTTGCAGGGATTCTCATATATGCCCTGCGTCCACACAACATCCAGATGTTTCCCAACAAATTGGTGGATACGTTTCGCTTGTTTTGGGTTTGCATTACCATTTCTGCTATAGTGTTACACAGATTGAGTCCTCCTATGGTTGTGGAGGTGGGGCAACCCTGTCCGACTGAGCACCCTGTGAGCTGATAATTACACACATATTTTGTGAAATTGTGCATGTGTTCAATAATGGTTGCATTAAGGAAGTTGTTGCTTCTAGACATGTTGTGTTGCAGGATGAATGTTTGATTGCAATATGGGTATTTCCCTACCCTGAGCCCTGTGCTACTGTCATTATTATATTCCCAACAAAAAGCAGCGTTCTCTTGTACCCTACTACCCAAATACATCACCGTGTAATTGACTGGAGAGTTTATAAAGACCCCACCGATCCACGGGTATGTAGTCCATCCTGTTAGGTTAAAAGGAACTGCATGCATCAATAGTCCTCCTCTGGAATGGGTTGGCATGTGCATGCAAACCCAGCAATCTGTTTGGATCAATAGTTGTGATAAAGTCTGTGCATCGGTAATGTACATATTGGATTGCCATAGTCCTTGTTCAGAGATCGCCATGGTGGAAGGGAGAATGCAAGATAAGATGCACATCACAATTGTCAATGAATTGGCGTTCAAGCAAGAGAATGCAGCAAGCAAAAAGTTCTCTGGAGTTTTTTCAAGTCCCTGCTGTTCCAGGAACTGCGTGGATTGGCTGGATAGTGCCTTAATTTGTCCCCAAGTCTTCTGATGGTGCTGGCGAGGAGCCTGATCCTGGTCCTTGTGGGGGTTGTGAAGACTCAGGGAGAAGTTTGGAATCGGATTCTGCAGTCCTTGGTGCCACGCCATCTCGCCACGGCTTAACGCAATGACTCGGAACCCAGACGGGACCTGAGGGTGTAAGCACAGCAGCATATCCTCGTCCCCTTGTTAACAAGGGGACGGGGCCATGCCAAACAGGGTTAGGTAACATTCTATACAAAACTGATGGTTGTGGATTGCTAATCCTGTTCCCAAAATGATTGTCCACCGCTGTGGCCTGATTGGACTGTGATATATTTAAATGAATTAAGGTAAACAGTACTTTGTTCAGCCATTCCTGTTTGGAGGGGAGTCCAGGGGGATTTCCTGCTTTTTGTTTGTGTTTATCAAGAGCTATCTTAAGAATAAGGTTGGCTTGATCCACAATAGCCTGTCCAGTGGAATTGTAAGGGATGCCAAATATGTGTTTGTTGTTCCATTGTTGACAAAAGTCAGCGAAGGAATGGCTGCTGTAAGCGGGGCCATTATCAGTTTTTAAAACAGAAGGCAACCCCATGACCGAAAAGGTTCTTATACAGTGATTGATAACATGCTTGGTAGCCTCCCCTTTTTGGGGGGTGGCCCATAAAAAATGCGAGAAGGTGTCAATGGTTACATGTAAAAATTTCCAGGGGGCAAAAGGAGGATACTGAGTAACATCCATTTGCCAGATTTCATTAGCATGTAGGTGGCTCCTAATGTGGGCAATGTAAAGTTGGTGTGTGTGACCTTGGAGGGCTGATTGTAGTGTCAGAAAGAGGGATAACAGGTTCTCATCTAAGCAAGGGAAACACATCTAGAGCAAAACAAACGCAAAGAGAAAAGCAGGCAAAAAGTAGCAACAGTTCAGTTCCTAATGATGGCTGCAGGATGTCCTCTGTGGCAAAGGCATGACTTCTGTGGTAAAGGCATGGAAAAGGCTTGATGGGATGATTTCTGAAAATCAATGGTGTATTCAGTCAAATTCAAATTAATTAATGAAGCATTCTTCAGGTGTCAGGACATACACATAGCACAAAAGACAGAAGACAAACAATGAACACATATTTTTGAGCTAAAAAAAATTAAACCAAAAAGTGGTTGGAAAATGTTTGGCAAACAGTGTGGAAAATGTTGGAAAAATGTTTGGAAAATGTTAAAAAAATGTTTGGATAATGTTAAAAAAAAGTTTGGATTGATCCAGTAGAAAACAAAAATCAGAATTCTGTTTAAAAATGAAAAAGAAAATATGGTGCAAAGTGTTCATCTTGACATCTCTCATGGCGGGAAGGCTGTCAATCTGGAAAATATTAAAATCTGGCACACAGCAAAAAATTAAGGCACAATAGTAAGGAAGGACAGGTATGACTTAATGTGAATTAATTGATTGATGGCAGAGATACTCTCAATTGTAACCAAAATGAGGCAGCTTGTCTACTTTATTCCTTCAAAATTTTTCATTGACTTGCAGTTGGCCTGTTTCCTTTTTTTTTTTTTTCCCCCCCCAAGTATTTTGAAATGTAGATCTGCAGTTTGTTAGGAAAGAGAAAGTATTCACATCAGAGTGTGAGGGACACAAAACACTAAGGCAAGATACCTGGCTGAGCCTTCCTTGCCTTTCTTCATGCTTGCAGTATTGACAGATGTTCTTTAAACATCTGTAACAGAACTGGTTTATTACTTGGGTGCATTGCTTTGGTGCTGTTTGATATTCACTGTTAATTTCCTGATGTGAAGGAAATTAGTGACTGCAGTACTATTTAAAGTACATAAAATCCTGAGTCTACATGTGCATGTGAGAGAGAATGAATGTGTGTTAGAGTCATTATCAAAGCCCATATGAGCTGGATTTAGAAGGATGCCTTCGTGGCATCACAGAAAATATTTTCTTCAGTAGCTAAGGTGAGCGTTCTCTAGATAGCATTTATTTAAAAGCAGTTGTAGGTAGCTACTCCAGTTCATGGTGTTGAGTGTGGGGACATTGGGTGATGGTCTGATTGTAATAAACTGGAAATCCTTTTATATCTGAATAGGGACGCCAGTGTTCAAGTAAATGAAAGTAAGAAGTCCCTAGAAATAAGGCTGAATACAGACCTTAACATCTGAAAATCCAAGGATTTCTACAACTACAAGCAATACAAATAATGCTCGTGTTGACACACGGCCGAACCTGAAATCCGTAAAACAATGCCTTATGCATATACCCAGGTGAGGGTCCCTGTTCTGGAAGGCATGAGGAAAACATGTGCAGACCTAGTAACACATAATTTTAGTGTGCCTCTCAAAACACCACAGTAGGAAAGCTGTGACCTGCTGCAATGTAGTGATAGGATACTAAATTCCTGGACTGGCAAGACACAGATTTTTTATTCACTGTAAACGAAATTAAACTTTCTTGCTAAATGATGGCTATTATTATTCTTAATATCGTTAAATTGTTCAGGAATCCGTTTCTAAACTTAAAGGATTAATTCATTGAATGGAGTTCTCTCTTCTGTTTATTTTCTCTGGAGAAATGCTGTTCTGCATTCCTACACTAGCCCTCCCTCTCACTCTGTCTTTCTGTTAACCCTTAATTGCCTCTCGTAAGGGGAAAGGAGAACTTTTGAAAAGGGAAAAAAAAAAAACTGATACTTAGTACTGCTTGTAACTTTCCTGTATCTGTGATATAATAAATTTAAATGTAGAATGCTTTAGGAAAAACAATTTGCCAACTTAAAGCTAACAGCCAGTAATGAAACAAGAATTCTGCGACACGGAAATGAAAAAAATAAAGGACAGATTACACATGCATATAAAATAAGTATCTCAATTATTGAATTGCGTCATTAATGCAAGCGTTACATTTGCTTCATGCTTTAACTCTACATAAACTGCCTGCTCTGTAATACATTCTGCTTCTGGGTTGTTTTTTTTCTACTTCTGAGATAATGGCATTCCTAGGGGTGGGGTAATCTTGGTCACCCAGCGTCCCTGTGCATGCAAGAATCGGTTCCCTTGTATGCTTCCCTTCCCGGGGCATTTCCAGCTATGAGGGCTTCCCTTTGATATTCTGAGTCCCAAACCACATACTGAGCAGGGGTAAGGAGATACGTGCCAGATCTTTCCAATCTTGGAGAATTAATTTATAGCTATTCGCAATTCCCTCGAACAGTATATGAGTATAGGTGGAATGAATACCTGTGTCTGTGATGCTCTTGCGAAGTTCCCTTAAAATAGTATAAGGTAGGGCTGACCACTGATACTGAAGCCCACCCTGGGCATTAGGTACCTCCGTGATGGGAAATGCTTGAAGCCCCTCCAATAATTCCTCCCCTGTGAGATTTCCATTCACCATTCTTGGTGAAACCCCATGTGGACCGCACCACATAAATCATTACTGGGAGCGGTGTTTTGAGATGGTAATTTATCTGGACAAGTCGGTGATGCAGAATCAACGACTGTCGCGGGCAATGGCAGCTAAGGGTACAGGGAGCTTGTGGGCAGTGAGGGGGTTTGAGGGGAAGGCGGAGGGAAGTTAATGCCTTTGATTTCAGTCTCTTTGGTTTCCTGGGATGTTTCCCCCGAGGCAGACTCGGAGGATGCCACGGGACCCGTGGTTAGGGACGGTGCCTTATGAGTGTGTGTCCCCAGATATTCTGTCGCTTCTGTGCATTTCTGCCACAGTAATAGATGTTTTATTGAGGCACGTGGGGTTGTGTGCAAGGCATTCCCTAAGTTGATCCAGTCCTGGATATCCAAAGTACAAGCCTCTGGATACCACGGGCACCGGCTTTCTATTTTTTTCAACATATTTTTTATATCTCCTAGTCTGACATTAATAGCCTCTCCTCTCGTAATCAAGAAATGATTTCTTACTATTTGCTGCAACTCTTGTGCATGACACGTCTGCTGAGCTGACAGTTCTCCCCCCCTCCCCCCCCCCCATACTCACGAATGAGGGAGCAAAACTCGCTGGAATATACTTACATCTGAGGGAGCGAGTTTGCTGAGGTGCACCTGGGCTATTCCAGCCGGATGAGTAGGGGGCTTCACGTCTCGGGGTCACCAGATGTTGCGACGGGAGACGCACGGAAAGAAGAGATGTCAGACAGGATTCTCAGGAAACCAGGAAGCCATCCTGAAATCACTTCAGGCAGCCCTTTTATTGTCCTGTGTGACATATTATTTGTGCATACAATCACATCCTTGATAACAACAATATTCTCGGAAACATAGCTGCTACAGATTATTATTTATTTAAATTAATTTAAATTAATTTATATACCGGAGGTTCCTGTATAATATACATATCACCCCGGTTCACAAAGAACAGTAACTATCGCTACAAATAGCGGTTTACATAGAACAGAATAAAAGAAGTTTTACATTGAACAAAAACAAAGTAATAAGTTTTACATTGAAGTCAGCATGTGTAAATTTCTGATTAACAAAGGAAGAAAAAAATAGATCTGAATAACTCGTTGTGGGCTTGAAAAGACTTTTCTTCGTGTTCTTGGCTCTAGGGGAAAGCTTGTTTGAAAAGCCAAGTCTTAAGTTTCCCTTTAAATGTAGAGTGGCATGGTTCTAAACGAAGGTCTGGAGGGAGCGAGTTCCAAAGTGAAGGGCCTGCTGTGGATAATGCACGTTTCCTCAGAACGGATTTCACAGGTTGTGTGATTAGTCTGTTCTGATAGGCGCTTCTGGTTGGTTTCACAGATGTGTGTAATTGAATTTGGAATGTTAGGTTGAGAGGTGCGATGTTGTGTAAGGCCTTATGTATCATCATTAAAGACTTGAACTGGATCCTGTATTTAATTGGAAGCCAGTGGAGATGGTGGAGAATTGGGGTGATATGATCTCTCTTTTTGGCATTTGATAGAATTCTTGCAGAGGCGTTCAGGACCATCTGAAGTGGTTTGATGGTGCATGCTGGAAGGCCTAGGAGGAGAGAGTTACAATAATCCAGCTTTGGGAGTATGATGGCTTGTAAAACCATGCGGAAGTCTCTGTATAGGAGGAGAGGTTTGAGTTTCTTTAATGTTTGAAGTTTAAAGAAACATTCTTTTGTTGTGTTGTTGACGAATTTGTTGAGACTGAGTCTGTTGTCTATGATGACTCCCAGATCTCTAACTTGTTGTGTGGTGGAGAGCCCTGTGGTGACCGGATGTTGATTAGTGTTAGAATGTGAGGAAGGGGTATAGTTTTCCGGAGTTATAATGAGGATTTCAGTTTTGTTTTTATTTAGAACCAAGTTGAGGCTGGTGAGTAGATTGTTGATAGCTGACAAACATTTATTCCAGAATGATATGGCTTTGTATATGGAATCTTCTATAGGGATGAGGATTTGAATATCATCCGCGTATAGGTAATGTCTTAGCTTAAGGTTAGTGAGAAGTTGACAAAGTGGGAGTAGATAAATATTGAAAAGAGTCGGGGAGAGGGATGATCCTTGTGGTACCCCCCTTTTGGATTCGATGGTGTGGGACTCTTTGTTATTTATCTTGACCTTGTATGTTCTGTTCTCCAAAAATGATTTGAACCAGTTAAAAACTACTCCTGTAATGCCAATGTCTATTAGGCGTTGCAGGAGGCATGAGTGGTTAACGGTATCAAACGCTGATGAAAGATCAAGGAGAGCGAGGAGGCAAGGTTGGCCCTTTTCTAGGTTGAAAATGATAGTGTCTGATAATGATGTTAATAATGATTCGGTATTCATAGACTTGCGCAAGCCAAATTGGTTTGAGGTGAGGATGTTGTTTTCGTCAAGATATTCTGTAAGTTGTTTGTTTACAACTTTCTCCATAACTCTGGCAATCAACGGGAGGTTTGCTATGGGTCTAAAGTTTGCTGGGTCTGAGGTGGGTAAGTTAGGTTTTTTGAGGAGCGGCTTGAGCATGGCTAACTTGAGTTGGTTCGGGACATGTCCTTGAGAGAAGGAGCAGTTAATAATGTCTGCTAAAGGTTTGGCTATGGTGTTGGAGATCAGACACAGTTTGTTGTATGGAATATGGTCTGATGGATGAGAGGATGGTTTTATCTTCTTGAGAATATTCTCTATTTCTAGAGTGGATGTGAGCTCAAAAGTGTTGAGTAGTGTTAGTGAAGTGTTAGGTTGTTTGACATTTGGGTGCGATGGTTGTTGATCTGTTGGGAGTGGTGGTTGAGCGGTTGAATGAGGTGTTTGTTGAGCGGGTGATTGCGAAGATTGGGGGGTGAGGTTGATTACGTGTTTTGGATGTGTAGATGGTCCCTTGAGGGGAGCTAGAAGTGAAGTGATTTTGTTGTCGAAAAAGTCTGCTAGTTCGTTCGCTTTAGTGAGTGCTTGATCGTCTGGAATGGTCGGTGCCGGGGGTTTTGTGAGGGTTGATACATAGGAGAAAAGAGCTCTTGAATCAAAGATGAGGTGGTGGATTTTTTTGGAGAAGAATATTCTCTTTGTTGTGTTGATGTTGTTTCTGTATGAGTTAAGGCATGATTTGTAGATGAGGAGGGTGGTTGTAGATGGGTTTTTTCGCCAATTTTGTTCCTTGCATCTCAGCTCGTGATTATGATTTTTTAGCTCTGGTGTGAACCAGGGTCTCCTGTTGTCTTTGTTTGGATTGATAGATTTAGTTGTCATGGGGCAAATTTGATCTGCAACCTTTTTAGTGATGTTGGTCCATGATGAAGTTGCTGAGTTTACGTCGGATAGGTCTAGGTGCTCAAGTTCCTTGGCTAGGTGTTCACCGAGTTGGTGAACATGATTAACTCATGTTATTATTATGAGTTATGATTAACTCATGTTACTATCTTCGTGAGAGAAAGCAGGCATTCTATGCTTAGGGCAAAGGTTGTTTGTGCTAAGAGCAAGGTCTGTAGGAATGCAGATACAAGCAGGCTCAGTGTCTGTTCAGATAAGCAATACTGAGAAGTGTTGATGCAGATAGATTCAGCTTTTGTGGCTTGCCAACCAAAGAGAAAAAGCCTACATCTCCACAGCTGAGTCGTGGCAAAAGTCTGAGATTGGCACTTCAGATGGTCCTGAGGAAGACCCTGTAGGGTGCCCAAATACTACCAGGAATCTAGGGACTGCTCCTGTGAGAAGCCGAGAGAAAGGGGCTGTGAAGTACCCTGAGAGAGAGGTCACAGATAACCCTGGGAAGGGTGACACAGGCTGCTCTTGAGGGGGCAGTATTAAGAAGTTGGAAGATCCTGTAGGGAGCCCAAACACTACCAGGAGTCCAGAGACAACTTCCATGAGAATCATAGAGAGAAGAGGGCATGGAAAGCAAAGCGAGAGATGCCAAGGAGAGCCCAGTGAGTGGCACTATGGAGACCCCAGTGAATAAGGCTACAGAGGAGCCAGCAACTGGCATGGGTGAATGGCCAACATTTATAAATGAAGCTGCGGAGAGCCCAGGGTGAGGCACTGCAGAGTGTACAGAGCACAAAATCACAGAGAGCCTAGTGGGAGGTGCTGTGGAGAATCTGGAGCAAGAGTCTATGGAGAGCCCAGAAATTGGCACTGTGGATTCTCCAGCAACTAAGGAAACAAAGGAGCCAAGGAAGGGCTCTATATCAGAGATACCAGATGCCAGGAAGTGGATGCAGATGATTATAGAGGAACCAGCACAGGTGGTTCCCCAGTCATTCCATAAAACTCCATTGGGGTGGAATTCAAACCCAGAGCCAGCAAAGGACTTAGTTAAAGGATGGTTGATGTTCACTGCAAGAATGGCACACTGGGTGGTGGTTGTGATGCTGTTGAAGGTAACACTAAGAGATGGGAGTGAGCATGTCACTAGATCCCCGTTTCCAACCATAGCTGGCAAGAAGCCAGAGGATGGAGAATGGAATGTCTGGGACTCTCCTGGATGGGATCTAGGAGGGAGTAGGGATGCTTGGCCTGACAGGTCAAAGCTGAGAAGAGGGGTATGTGAGGCAGTGCCCTTAGTGTTCCCCTATTAACCTGTGCAGGACCAGGCTAGATGCCTGGTCCACCTTAAATTCATTAAGGAGAGTATGCTCTATGGACTGGATCCTGCGGGGCAGGTGGGGCTTAGAGGGAGTAACCAGAAACTGTGGAATAAGAGCTGTGATCCAGGTAGGGTGTTAGACTCAGTGGTCCACGGGCCGTTGCCACGGACTGCCTTGCTCACCCCGAAGCACTATGCTTCGGCACGGGGACCAGTGTCCTGTGTGCCATGCTGCCACTCGCAATGGAAGCCCAGTTGGCTCCGGGCCCGATGAGGCACGTCCCATTGGCGGGGGAGGGCTTCTGCTCCAGGATGCCGAGCACCACCGGTGTCAGCTGTTCCTGCTGACGCAGGCAGCCTTCTTCCACTCTGCTCCCTGGGCCTTACACACACACACACACACACACACTCACTCTCTCACACTCACTCACTCTCACACTCACTCTCTCACACTCTCAGACTCACACTCTCACACATTCTCACACACTCTCACACTGGGAATCTTGCGGAGGCACCTTAGGATGATGTCATGGGGCCTCTAGCATTAAACCCTGCCTAGACATGCCTCAGATGCCTTGGCAATAGGTCAAACTCCATTGAGTAGCTGTTTTCCATGCTGTTCCTGTGCACTGGCTTCAGTTCCTGATCCTTGGTCCCTGTTCCTGTGTCTTCGTTTGTTCCTGTCTCCTCGTCTGGTGATTCCCGGTTTGTCTGCTCCCTGCTTCCCTGCCTTGTCTTCCTCCTTTTTGATTGTCTCTATGGCTTTGGACCTCTACTCAGACCCCGGCTTCTTCTTCGGCATTGGATTCTCAGCCGACCTCTGACCTTCTGGAATTTGCTGGAACTCAGAACCAGGGAACACTGTGTCATACCAATATCAGCTCCTTAGATCTCACAGCCTGGATGTTGAGCAGATGGAAGTGAATTCCTTTAACCTAATTAAAATGTATCTCAAATTCTTCTGGTGTCTAGGAAAGATTCTACAAAGAAATCTTATGGTTTTGCATGAAGGAAGTTTGTCTTCTGGTATTAAAGAAAGGCCCTAGACCAGGGGTGTCCAGCTCTGGTCCTCAAGAGCCACAAATATGTCAGGTTTTCAGGATCTCCACAATGAATATGCATGAGATAGATTTGCATGCACTGCCTCCATTGTCTCATGCATATTCATTGTGGATATTGTGAAAGCCTGGCCTGTTTGTGGCTCTCAAGGACCGAAGTTGGTCACGTAGGCATATACCCTTTCTCCTCTTCCACACAAAAACTGCCTGAATACTTTCTATGTCATTCAGCCTCTGATTTGAAAATTAACTTCATTAGGGTTCATCTCGATGCAAGTGATGCTCATCACTACCATGTAAAGACCCATCTCAGTACAACTTTTATCTGTCAAGATTCATGTGGCTTTCTCCAGTTGAAGCCTCCCATAAAGCCTCTTGCTATGTCTTTGGATCTGATGGTGGTACTCATCCAGTTGATGAATGCTCCCTTTGAGCCATTAGACTCTTGTGAGCCAAAGTACCTGACCTAGAAGGTCATGTTTTTGGTGGTTGTCACTTCGGTATGCAAACTCAGGCCTAGATTCAACATTTTGCGATAAATATTACAAAAATATGTGCGATAAACAAGGATGTGTTTAGAATAATGAACAGCCAGGCACAAACCTAAATATTGCACATGGCGTTGCATCATCACGGCAAGCATTAATAAGTGTGACTGCATTATTTTTTCCCTATATATATTTTTCCCTATATATATAAGCCAGTATGTATGTGTGTATATGTATATATGTGTAGATATATATATATATAGATAGATATATATATATATATATATATATATATATATATACATACAGTGTGTGTGTGTATATATATATATATATATATATATATATATATATATATATACATACAGTGTGTGTATATATATACTGGCTTTCTGCATGTGCCTCTTTGAGGGTGTGTCGAGCATTGGTTGAGAGAGGAGAGGAGGTTTGTGGTTCTTGGAGTTTGGAGGAGTTTTTTGATTACTGAGTGAGTTATCTTGTTTTCTGTTGTCCTTTGTTTACCTTTACCTTTGTCTTTTGTCGTCTTTGTGGAGTGAAAGTGTTTGTTAGTCCAGTTTATCAGTCTGTTTTTTTGTACAAAAGAATGGTAGTGGGGGAGGAATTGTGTTGAGGAGGGTGTGTGTGTGTGTGTGTAGGTTGTAGAGACGATGGAGGTTGAAGGACTTGGGGAGAGATGAGAGAAGAGGCATCAGGATATGAGTGGGAGGATGAGGGCAGGAGTACCAGGGGAAGTAGCAGTAGAGAGAGGCGGAAGGGATGGGGAATGGAATAGACAGGCAAATTGGAGAAATGAGTAGGACAGGCCAGGGATAGAGAGTGCAGAGAGTGCAGAGAGGAAGGAAGTCGATAGGGTAGGGGCAGGAGGGAAGGGAAAGGAGAGTAGGACAGAAAGGGAGGACACCTTTCCAAAAGAGGAAGATGCATCCCCTTCAGGCAGCCAGGCAGCACCATGCCAGTATCTCAGGGCCATAAAGTTCAGCTTGCAGGAGAACGACCTGGTCATCAAAGGGATCCTACATAATTATCCAATGATTTTTGGCAACCGGGTGGCCAAGACTTCCAAGGCAGCCAAGGGCCATAAATGGTGGAACATTGCACAGAGCATCACCAGGCACATTGGAGTGGCAAGAAGCGCGGAGCAGGTCACACACAGACCATGACATAAAGGCCCAACTGAAATCAAAGGTGGCAGCCCAAGCCAAGTGTCAGTGGCAGACCGGAGGAGGAGCCCCTTGTCCGATCATCTTGAGATGGAGCAGTGACTCATGGAAAAACTCGGACCGGATGTTTTTGAGGGCATGGCTGAGCAGCTGGATACCACACAAGCTGCAGCCAGTAAGTTCACCTCACTCCTACCCTAAATGGGCAGACTGCAACAGGTATACACATCACTTGGCACAAGATGCTCATTATGTAAAGAAGCAAAGTACACTTCTGATGCCAAATCAAAAAAGGAAACTTGCTGGCATATGTACTAATGTCTTCTGTTTTGTTTCCACAGCTCTTGCCTTCAAAGCTGCTGGTCCAGGAAATTGCAGCGAACACAGAGAATATTAACAAACTGGCTAGTGCCATCAGCAACATGACTAGTGTTCTGACACAGATCCTCCAAAAGATGTCAGAGCAGCCATCTGAGACCCCCATACATTGCAGCAGTCCCTGTGAAGTGAGATGCCTGAGGGGTAGGCCCCCCCAAACCAATTGCCCCCCCCCCCTCCAAGTGGCAAGCCACGACGTGGCAAGGGGTCATGAACAGCTCAACTACTTGGCCTACAAGGCCAAAGAAAAGCATTTGTAGGAGAAGCCTGGGATGGTCTCTGTACAGAGTTGCTGTGCCCCAACTCCCTGGCACAGCAAATCTGCTGTACGCAGAACAGATGGTGTATTCTCAACCATTTTCATTCAATGCACTAAGAAGGCATCCTCGATGCTCTGTACATATTCCAGCCTCCTTGAAGTGGTCTCCACTTAGTGTCCAGCTGCTGCCTCTTGTCATGATGTCTCATCTGCTACTCAGTGCTGCTGGTATCTCACCTCAGCTCCTGCAACTGCTGCATCCATGCTGTTGGGTCTTCTCCTGCTCCTGCTGCAGCACATAGTACTGCTACTTTGACCTATAACATTACAGCAGCACTGTAGGTATTGGGGTGTCATTTCTGCTTTCTATGTTCTTAGTTGTAATCATGATTGTGCCTAAAGGATAAGATGCTAAGCCTGTATATGTAATGATGCCATTTCAATCTGTTTATGTACAGGTGTACACAGATTGTGCTGTTCATGAAATGTACACTGTTTTGTGCTATTTGCTATCTTGCCCTTGCAGAATGTGATTACCTAAGACATTGACTTTATTTCAAACAGTGCACTACATGTGTTCGCTAATAAAGGGGTCACTGTTTTGAAAACTAAACTTTCTGGTTGTCTCCTTTCATTGTGTAGGTTGTGTGTTAACGATTCAGAAGGTAAAAGATTTGCCTTCCACATCACCTTGCATGCTAGAATGCCCTGGCACATTCCAAGTTGGCACTTTTCTAGCAGGCAAGACCGTATGGGCTATGGCATACCACTGAAGACTCAGTGTATGCTTGTAAGGAAGACAGCCAGAAGTTAAGAAGCTCATTACTGGGTACCTTCAGTACAGCCTCTTGTTTCCCAGCTCCAGCACCAGCTCGTTTCCCAGCTCCAGCACCAGCCCTCTATGGCCTCTGCTCTTCACCTGTAGACATTGTGGACTAGACAGTACTCCACTCCTCCTACCTTCTTCTCACCCAGCAGCTGACAGTTTGTTCCAACACTCAGCAAGTCCACAGCTTTCTAGAAGGAAAAGTTAGGTACTGTACAAGTGAGGCGCCTACAGTGGGTTACCAAACGGTGTCTCCTACATTTCACTGCTGATATGGGCGCACCACCTCTATGTATGCACTGGAAAAGTAGTGTCTTGATATGGGCGAAAAAAGGTAGGCGTACCCTGACAGAATCTATATAGCACAGAGTGAGTGTCAAAAGATGTGGGCTGGGGTGGTAACCTCAATGTGCTTGAAATGGTCAATGGAGATGAGACAAAGCAGAACTGTGACAGCAAAAAGAGACTCTCTAATAGGACTTCTGGCCCGGATCTATCACCTGGGAAGCAAACCAACCCCCCCCACACACCCACACACACAAAAACACACATACCCCTGCAGCAGTCATATCAGTACATGCTGCCTGTAAAGCAACATGATGCAAACCTGTCATCTGAATCGGCCCTACAACACTAGCATTAGCTAGTCCATCCAACTCCATGTTCCATCCATCAAAGCATCCCAATGTTCAGTGGACAGTTTCTTAGCCAGCACTGCCTCCCTCCATAATGTTGCAAGCCTCTGTGCCAGCCTAATGTCTGGGTAGGCTGCACATTCCCTAATAACAGATCTATTTGGCCTACTCCACATAATGGGGCGGATTTTAAAACGAGCGCGAATAGCCTACTTTTGTTTGCGCTCCAGGCGCAAACAAAAGTACGCTGGATTTTAGTAGATACGCGCGGAGCCGCGCGTATCTGCTAAAATCCTGGATCGGCGCGCGCAAGGCTATCGATTTCGTAAATCCCCGCGCATCAGCGGGCCTCCTGCGCGCCGGGACGCAACCTGGGGGCGGGTATGGAGGGCGCGGCCACGCCCCCGGGCCGTAGCCACGCCCCCGTACCAGCCCCCGAAACGCTGCCGACACGCCCCCGAAACGCCGCGACGACCGGGCCCGCCCCCCCGACACGCCCCCCTCGGAGAACCCCGGGACTTACGCGAGTCCCGGGGCTCTGCGCGCGCCGGGAGGCCTATGTAAAATAGGCTTCCCGGCGCGCAGGGCCCTGCTCGCGTAAATCCACCCGGTTTTGGGCGGATTTACGCGAGCAGGGCTCTGAAAATCCGCCCCAATGGGTGGTAAAGCAACGTAGGGGGAGAGCACGGTGGGCACAACAGGCAAATATAATGGATAACATTCCAGTTAGCATATTTGATGTCACAATGCCAACCAATACACCTCTAGCCCTCAATGAACACTAGATATAAACTGTGAGTGTACTTGGGGAAATGTAATAGTTTAAGGCGTGAGGCCATTCCTTCCACAGTCCATATGCTGGCCTGTCAGAGGCACCCGTTCTCAAACGGGCAGCCACTTGATCAATGCAAAAGCAGTGTGTCCTCAATTTGTGTACACACACTGCCTGCTCAGTGCCATGGGAGGGACCTCAAAGTGCAACAGCACCCACACACACAGTAATTGACCCAGGCAAAGACAGCATGCCAGTCAGAAAGTTGCACACTCAGATGGGAAGTGACATCACGGTGCTGAATGGCTGCTTGAAGACCGCGCTCCCGACCCCGATTAACTAATCTTCCTCAGAGTACAGCCATCGGGCCGAGAGGAACAGCAAAAAACTTACTAATTGCTGTGAGAGAAACCACGGTTGGCAGGTAGAAATTGGTGGACCTGAGGCATTTCTCGTTTGAAGCAGCTGCAAAAAAGGAAGATGACCTGGTGCAGGAGGAAGGTGGAGAAAATGGTGGCCGCGAGCTGGGGTCAGCAGTAGAAAGTGCAGCAGCTCATCCTTCCCAGCAAGTAGATCTTCCCCTCTCCCGTGATGATTTCCAAATTTGGTTTGGGGGACTGAGAGCTGATATGAGCTGTCTGAAGGAAGAAATAAAATCAGTAGTGGGAGAGCTAAGACTCAATTGCATAGAGCTAGGGGACAGAGTAAATGCGGCAGAACGTCGGATGGAAAATCAAGTTGGGACTTGTGAGCTCCTGTAGCATGAAATGCAACAGCTGCAGGAAGAAAATACTCAGCTGAAAGATTGGATGGAGGACCTGGAAAATAGGTCCAGATGAGGGAACCTGAGATTTAGGGGTGTCCCTGAAAATTAAGCCTATTAGGATTGCACAAAGGTAATCTCAGATATTTGTGACTTGATCCTCCAAAACAACAAAGAGAGAGAGGAGACCCCTAAATTGATTCTGGACAGAGCACACAGGTCCCTGGCCCGCCCGTGTAGAATTGTGCCCCGAGATATAGCGTACTTCCATGATTATGTTATTAAAGAAAAGGTGATGCTTCAGGTGAGGAAGATGAAATGCATTCAGTGGCATGGGCACAAAGTGCCAGGATTTCTCCTTCCATACAATAAGAAGATGCCGCGACTTTTGGGAGGTACTGCAGATCCTTCGAGATAAGAAATACCTTTATAAATGGCTGTTCCCCTGTGGACTTCAATTTTCAATTAATGGTGTTACCTCAAAAACTAAAACTGTAGAGGAAGCTAAGAAGATCCTACAAGCCTCAGGGTTATTGAAGACAGCAGAGTCCGGGGCCCACAGCATATCTGCTTTAACTGACGAAAGTTGCAGTCTCCAGTGGCAGAGTGTGTAACATGGAGGAAAGCGTCTGAGGAGGCAGTCTGGCGGGTCACCCTTCTCAAGGAAGGCGGCGACCTGAGAGAAGAGCTTGAATATTAGGATCTGTTGACGTTACTACAACAGATGTTGTAGAAACAGGTTCAGCACAGTCCATACCTGTAGTATTCTGGGCCTGCAGATGTCCTGTGTGGTCCTGGTATTTTGTTAGTGGATGCACTGTTTTATTATGTGTTAACTTGAAGCTTGCATTTCACCAAATGATCATGTGAATGGGGACGGTTGGGGGTGGTCAAAAAGTGGTCATTCCTCAGGGAGGTGGTCGGAATGTTGTGGGGAAGGGGGAGGGAAGGGGTATGGGGATAGGAGGGGAGACAGGAAGGTAGCCCAGCCGGAGAGGTAAAGCATTTGGCTTATAGAGTATGGTGGGTACATCATGGGTTTGGTTTTGGTCCGGGATTGCAATATGAGTGGAAAACATAAGGGATAAAGGGAGAATTGAAAATATTATCATGGAATGTTAAAGGATTGAACACATATGCCAAAAGGAGAAGGCTACTCAATGTTGCCAGGAAACCCATTTGCAGAAGAAGCATGAACATCTGCATTCATCCTAGTATCCCCTCCAGTTTTTTGCCTCAGCTACAAAATACAATAAATATTGCGGAGTGAGGATTTTCTTCTCCAAGTCTGTGGTGGCGGATGTAATTTCAGTAATTTCACTTTCAATGTAATTTCACTTTCAATGCATATACAGCAAAGTTCTCTGATTCAACGGCAGGGGAGAAGAAAAACTGATACTTCACACATCCAGCAGAGCTCTCTGCTTCAACGGCAGGGGAGAAGAAAAGAGGGTTCGCACTCACAAAGCGGGGAGTAGCTGGCTTGTTACGGCGGTTACTACCCCAAACCAAATGTGCCTGATACTTCACTTTCGATGCACATCCAGCATGGCTCTCTGCTTCAACGGCAGGGGAGAAGAAAAACAACCAATAAGGGCTAATAACATAGTCTGGGTAAAACAAATAAGCATGGGTGCAGCTTGCTTATTGCGGCGGCTACTACCCCTAACGAATCAAGCTAGATATTTCACTTGGATGCAGCTCCATCACTGCTCTCTACATTAAAGGTGGGGGTGGAAGGGAAATAGAACCAAGAGCTAAGAGAAACAGATAAGTATGAGAGAAAATATGTGTGAAGCTTGCTGGGCAGACTAGATGGGCCATTTGGTCTTCTTCTGCCGTCATTTCTATGTTTCTATGTAAGTAATAAGAGATGTAGAAGATAGATATCTAATAATTTAAATTCCGGGGAAAGAAGTGTACACTTTTAGGAAATGTATATGGACCAAATTCTGACCAGGGGAAGTTTTTGGAGGGGTTTTTGAACCTTTTGCAACATTGGGCGGAAAAGCATATTATCTTAGGAGTGGATTTCAATATTACAAGGTACCCTTTTTAGATAATAGCAGGGGTTATGGGGGAGCTTCCAGTGGGCTGCAAGGGGTTGAAGGGATTGATGGCAGATTGGTAACTAATGGATATTTAGTGCCTTCTTCACCCTTTAGAGCAGAATTACACTTTTTTCTCGCTGGCTCATAAGGTATACTCACATATTCATTTCTTCTGGATAGATAAATCTCTGGTTAATAAAGTACACCAAGCTGAGATTGATAGCATTGCATGGTCTGACCACAGAACTGTTTGGTTGGTACTATCAGGGCCAGGTGGAAAGTCTGGGATCGGCTGTTGGAGGTTGAATGAAAGTTTATTGGAGGGTAAGGGTTTTAGCGAGACGTTGAGGAAAGAGATGGCATTATATCTTTCCAAGAATGAAAATGGGGAAGTGTCGGCGGGAACCCTCTGGAGCTGCTTTAAAGCAGTGGCTAGAGGTAAATTAATTGCTAGGGCTACAAATATTAAAGAAAGGGGCAAGAAAAGATTAGAGTTATTTCAATTGGGCAACCTGGAGGTCCGTCATAAACAGTGTGCAGAAGCTCAAGTGGGGAAGGCAATGGAACAATTGAGAGTGGAATAAAGGGATCTCGATGCACAGATGATTGCCTTTCAGTTAGATAAGGTGAATCAGGAGCATTATGAAGGAGATAACAAGGCAAGCTGGTTGCTAGAAAGGAAACTTAAGGCTAGGGTGTTTCAAAATCAGATTTTAAAAATTAAAGGTAGCGATGGAAAGATGGTTAATGACAATGAGAATATTAAGGCTCGATTCTCCCAATTTTATAAAGAACTATATCACCCCCACACTGATATCAATGCATCTCAAATAATGGGGTATTTAAGGGATATGATAGTGCCTCAGGCAGATCCAAGCCAGCAAGCTTGTCTAAATAAGGAAATCTCTGAAATGGAGGTAGAACAGACAATTAAAGACTTGAAAATGGGCAAGGCCCCAGGGATGGATGGATTCTCTGCAGGATTTTATAAGCTACTTAGAGCGCTATCTGCTGCATTTAATGAACTCTTATTGGGGGGGGGGATAGTATTGATGTTCTAAGTTTTTATGGTCAGTGAACACCGTGAATTTATGTTGTGCGCCCTCAAACCACTGGTGCCACTCTTCAAGAGCCAATTTAAATGCGAGCAGTTTGTGGTCCCCAATACTGTAGTTCTACTCTGCTGATGAAAATTTTCGAGAATAGAATGAGCATGGGTCAGGTGGTACTAGAAGCTGTCCATTGACTTAGAACAGTTCCAGCCCCAATGGCGGAAGTGTCCACCTCAACTAAAAATGGACGAGTCTGATCAGGGTGACGTAAGCAGGATCCCTTTCAGAAGGCTTCTTTCAAACGATGAAAAGCGGTAATGGCCTCGGGTGGTCAATCCCATGTATTTTGGCCCTTCTGGGTCAGGGCCGTCAGAGGAGCAGCCAGTGTGGAATAATGCGGGATAAAGTGGCGATAATTAAGGAATTCCAAAAAGTGCTGGAGCGCTTTAAGTCTCACTGGTTGTGGCCAATCCCAGATTGCCCTCAATTTATTTGGATCCATGGAGAAGCCTTGAGGAGAGATTATATAGCCAAGGAATGGTAAACTGGACCTCTCGAACAAACACTTGTCCAGTTTTGCAAACAAGTGGTTTTTTCATAGGCATGGTAGTAACATTCGTACATCGGCCCGATGGATGTCGAGGTCCTTCGAAAATGAGGATATCGTCCAGATAGACCACGACCTTGATATATAGCAGATCTCTGAAAATTTCATTCGCTGGAATATAGCTGGTGCATTGGAAAGGCCGAAAGGCATCACCAAGTATTCATAGTGGTCGTCTCTAGTATTAAAGGCAGTTTTCCAGATGTCATCAAGGGGGATTCTCACCAAGTTATAGCCCCACATAAATCCAGCTTCGTGAAGATGGTAGCACCTTGGAGACTATCAAATAGTCGAGAAATCAACGGCAAGGGATATTTATCCTTACGGGTGATAGCATTTAGACCACGGTAATCGATGCATGGTCTGAGTGATCTGTCTTTCTTGGTCACAAAGAAGAATCCCGCTCCGGCAGGCGACATCGATGGACGGATAAACCCTTTTGCCAGATTCTCCAGAATATATTCAGTCATGGCCTTTGTCTCAGGTAACAACAGAGGATAGGTGCGTTCACAAGGAGGCATGGTTCCAGGAAGGTCGTCGATTGGACAATCAAACCGACGAAGAGGCAGGAGGAGATTGGCCTTTTGTTTAGAAAATACATCCTCATAGGCGGTGTATGGAGGGAGGTATGCCAGAAGAGGTGGTAACCAAAGGAATCGTCGAAGATGAAGTCACCTTCTGAAGACAGGATTGGTGACAGGCTGGACCTCACTCTACCATTTGTAGCGAAGTCCAATTAAATTGGGGGGACCTGGCAAACCTTTATATGGGTTATTTTGAAAAGATTTGGATTGAGTAGCATGGGATCTTCTTAGTGTTTGGGTAATTGCCAGGTTATTGTGGCCTGGTTTGGCCTCTGTTGGAAACAGGATGCTGGGCTTGATGGACCCTTGGTCTAACCCAGCATGGCAATTTCTTATGTTCTTAAGAGTGCAACCATCCATTTTCTCAACACATTATATCATGGAAACGTTATATTGATGACATCCTGATTCTTTGGCAAGGGTCAAAGGAAGAGTTTTACTCTCTTATGATTTGCTTAAATGCTTGTAATAATCACCTACTTTTCACAGCTACTTTTCAACAACATCAAATTACTTTTTTGGATAGCTTAATTACCAAGACAACTGGTGGTTTCACTGCCACTTTATATAGAAAGACAGTATCCAGAAATACATGACTTCATTTCACAAGTGCACATCCACGTCATCTAAAAGAAAATCTTTCGATGAGTCAATTTTTTAGAATTCGTAGGCTATGCACCTTGAAGAGTGAGTACCAGCATCAATCAAGAGATTTAACAGCACAATTCTTGGCCTGAGGATATCCCGCTCATTGCATTAAACACGCCTATTTACGGGCTAAAAATATTCATCGAGATTGGCTATTTCTGCCCTGGCCAACTGAAGATGAGGATGTTTTAACATACATCATTCCTTTTTCTCCCATGGCTCAAACCATGAAAAATTTGGTTTTTCAAAACTGGCATATTTTCAAATCCATGATCAGTTTCACATGACACCACGGTGTACTTATACATGAGGATCAAATTTGAGGGACCAACTAGTCCATTCCGACTCTACAATGAAACCTTTGCCCAGCATTGGAGGCTCACATCTAGCTTGTGGCACATGCTCAGTATGCCACGTTATGATGAATACTTCCTCAATTTTTCACATCCATCCAGGAGACAGTACATTTAAAATCTCATATACCTGTATGACATCGGGGGTGATTTTTGTCATCAAATGCCCTTGTGAGAAATTTTATCAGGGCAAAACAAAGTGGTCTCTGAAGACGAGACTTATTGAACATCGCTCATTTTTAGTGAACAATAGTGTTACTGCCCCTCTGGTAATGCATTGTCAGGACTTCTTGCACGTCTTTGACGAACTACAAGTATGCATACTAGAACAGGTGCGTCCTTGCTGGCTTGGTGGAGATTTAAATATCCTATTGCTACAGTCTGAACAAAGATGGATACATCACTTGAAGACAGTACACCTGAATGGACTTAATGCTAGTTTGGATTTACAAAGTGTTTTCTATAAAGAACTATGACTTTGATATGAGCCACGAGATGAAATCAGGTATGACACAGTCGGGTCCTGTTTGGTCAGGTAGTTTTGCATTACAAGATTTAAACTGACGCCTACCGGTGAAATGGTCTCTGTTCCTATTTTGAAAAAAGTGGGAGAGATGCTGTCCATATAAGGATTCAAGAATTTTTTGCCACCAAAAAAAAGCTAAGTACCTAAGATTTATTAATTTAATTTTGATTTGTTTTTGAAGGGTTGGAATATGTATTTATTTATTTATTTATTTAAATTCTTTTAATATACTGATGCTCAAGACAAAAGTCTTATCGTACTGGTTTACAGCGGAACCAGGGGTAACCAATTAATTAGAAGAAAGTTACAATGAATGGGGTGTATAATTCAGGACAATTAAGAGAGAATTAGTTTAACAAAACGCTATTAAAGTGTAAAGCAAATAACAAACGATCAATCAACATGAGGTGCTAATTTAGCCACTGATCTAATATGCAGTTCGAGCGGAACAGTTCCTTTAGATAATGTGCAGAGGAGACATCTGGAAGGGGCGAGGGGAGGACAGGGGCAGGAATGAGGCAGGGAAGTAGTTATAGGATCCAAGAGAGGAGGAAACGGTGATAAGGGTGAGGAGTGTGTCCTCGCTAGTTGAGGAGTGACTCATCAGGGAAGGCTTGAGTGAACAGCCAAGTTTTCAGTTTCTCATGTGAGAAGGAACAACAAATATCCTACTATAAGATGATACACTTAGACTCCTGATGAAGCGGGAAACGTGAAACCTCTGCCGTTGTCGAGCCAATCCAGATGAGGTTTTTGCATATTCATTTCTTTAAGAATTACCTCTATGGAGACATAAGTATCTTCAAATTGACATAAGTATCTTCAAATTGATCTTTCAAACGTTGTGGGGAGGTAGTATTTACACCACTCAAAGCCGCAAACGATCAAATTGCAGAGGCACGCTGACAGGCTTGCTATTGTGGCATTTGAGATAATATAGAATATATAATATTTTTGATAACTGAAACTATATATTGAAAAATCTATATAAAAAGAAAAAAGTGAAATGAATTATTTTGGCAATTAAGTAGTGAAGCTATGCTGTATTTCCCTAAACACATGCTATACACCTTTTCTCAACATAACTATTATCAGACTAATTTAAATTCCTTCACCACCTGTCCAAATAACTAAGGCAGCTCCATAAAATCTCTTTCTCTCTCTCTCTCTGGTTTCTCCAGTCATCTCCTCAATAGTTCACATCCTGTAATTCAGTCTGCAGTTTACAAAATTTTTTCACTAAAGAAGGAAAGCAAAGTCTATTAGCCCATTGCTCACTCAGTGTAATTGGTCATATGACCCTCATCAATAATATCTAAGACCCATCTAAGCTAAAGTGCACCTGGAATTTGCTTGACCCAGAAGTCTGGCCAATTTAAAATAGCAAAACATACCTCATCTGCCAGGAGTGTCTACGGCAATTGGTATTAGTATCTTCTGTTATCCATTGCAATCTCCATTCTGGTAGAGGTATGTGGTTAGCCTAATCTGACTTCATGAGATACCTGATTTGTCAGAGTAAACAGGTGTTCCAGGTTCAGACCGTACACACTGGCATTCTACCCAGGAGCTCTGACCTGGGGGGGCTAATCTCACTGAGGTCTACACTGGGTGTTACCTGAGGGGCTTACCACTTGCGTGCACACAGGACTACCTCGGGGGCTTACCCAATATAAACACACAATTACTGGGATTATACCTGGGAGCTTGAACCCAAGAGTTTGTTCCCTACACAAATAGCCACACACTGGGGCAAATCTTTAAAGGTATGCGCGGGCGCAGATTTGTTCACGCAACCCGGTGTGAACAAATCTACGCCTGATTTTATAACATGCGTGCGCTGCCACGTGCATGTTATAAAATCCAGGGTCGGCGCGCGCAGGGGGTGTGTGCAAAATTGTGCAACCTGCGCACGCCGAGCAGCCTGCCTCCGTTCCCTCCCACCTTCCCCTCCACCTTCCCCTATCTAACCCACCTCCCAGCCCTACCTAAATCCCCCTCCTAACCTTTATCGAAGAAGTTGGCATAACTTTCGCACACCGGCTCTCCATCCCCCAGCACAGCAGCAGTGATGGAGGCCTCGGTCCTGCCAATGGCCCTGCTCCTGGAATGCCCCCTTTTGCAAGCCCCGGGACTTACGTGCACCGCCGAGCCTATGCAAGATAGGCTCCTTTGATTCAGTATATCACAGTTCCAGGTACTTAGGAAAGTAAGTTTATTTGAGCAATAGGAGAATAGAACAAATAAAATCATATCACATAGAAGAAGTAATGGTAGATAATAACAATTGGTACACATATATATAAAAAGCTTACATGTTTCCAAAGAATCAGCCTGTGCTTTCATGTCCAGAAGAGCACTCTCCCTCTCTCCCTCTCTCTCTCTCTCTCTGTGTTATTACTCTTTATACACTAAATGCTTGGGGAAAAGCAGTGTTGTTCCATCCCTTTGAGGTGTTATCAATCTCAGGTGCAGCTGTGTGGCCTTCACTCTCTCTCAGTCTTTAGTATAACTTAATTGCTTGCTTTCTCATCATAAACTTACAGGAATAACTAATTAAACAAACTCTTGGCCTGTTCATAAACATTTCTCTGTACAAAACAGTAAATATGAGTTCACTCAGAGGTTGGCCTGTGGCCTTCAAACTAGTCTGTGTCTAGGTGAGAGTTCTGAATCCATACAGCCTAACCTCTAAATACGTCCTCAGCAAAAGTAACAAAAAATGACTCCAACAATAGCCCACCTTAATGACTATTCAGTGTCAGTCTACCATGCTCAGCATGGCCTGCGTAACAAAACTCCATGGGACAGATTTTAAAATTTGCACACACGGGTCCATGTGCACTCAGTTCCTGGCATGCGCACATAGATGTGCGGATTTTATAACATGCGCACGCAATTATGCCCCAGATTTTACGATCTACATGCGCAACTGGGTGGTGAATTTTTGCAAATTACGTGCGGTGACACAATCAGGCCTTTCCCAGTTCCCTCTGCTTCAATTAAAGAGCGGACTGGGAAAGAACTTCCCTATCACCCTACCTAAACTCTCTTCCCCTTCCCCTCTCCTCCCCTCCCCATCCCCTAAATCCTTTCTATACATTTTTTTCTTGTTTTTCAAATTACTTCAGGGCCAGATCTGAAGTAAATTGCATGCGCTGGCAGCGGGACAGCATACAGTGGTGCTGTCCTGGCCTGCCCAATGCACTGCCCCTCCCCTCCCCACCCTGGCCCACCCCTTCGGAGAGCCTGGCACTTGTGCGCATACTGGGGTTTACACACGTGGCCAGGCCCATTTTGTTGTGGTCTCCACCGCTTCCCCTCTATCTGCTGTGCTCAGGGCTCACCTCCGATGGGGGGAACGCCGCTCTCGCGGCTCCGCTGGGCCCTTGGGGCGTCCGCCATTGCTGGGTCATCTCGCTGCTGCCACGCCGCGTGCACGAGGACACGCATTATGGACGCACGGTCGCCGGAAGTCTGGCCCCGCCTGGGTTAACCACACCACGCCCCAAGCCTGATTTAACCGGCGTTCGTCTGCCTTCTCATTGCCTTGCAACGAGGGTCGCTACTGTTAGTAGTTCTTAGTTGCGCATCTGCTGTTCTGCATTCCGGTTGACCTCCGCTTGTTCCTGACTTCGCTTCTGCCTGCCGCCTGCCACTGACCTCAGCTTGTTCCTGACTTCGCTTCTGCCTGCCGCCTGCCACTGACCTCAGCTTGTTCCTGACTCCGCTTCTGCCTGCCGCCTGCCATTGACTTCCGCTTGTGCCCGACTCCGCTCCTGCTTGCCGCCAGCCTCCGACCCTTGCCTGCACCGGAGACTGCTTCTACTGGCTGCCAGCCTGACTTGGGTTCATATCCATTCTACTCACTGCCCGGTCTGGCTCCATTGCACGCTACTGACTCCAGTCCTACCTTCTGCTGGTCACAGCCTACGCTACGCTACAGACTCTGTTCCTGTTTGTTCCACTCCGCGGCATACTACAGACCCCGGGCCTGCTCTCTACTGCTTGTTCAGCAGGCTACAGACTTTATCTGATTGCCCCGCTCTCGCCGGGCCTTCCTGCTCCCTGCTGCTGGACTCTGTGGGTTACCTTTGCCCAGGCCTTTTCTATAGAGACCTTTACTGTGCTCCTAAGTCCCAAGATTCTAGGACCCTATGGGCTCCTCCTGGGGGGTTCCTGGTTCCCGGGTGAAGACCTGTGCCTGTGGCTCCGCCTCCCGACCTACTCTACCCAGGGTAGTTCGGCTCAAGGGTTCACACCTGGACTGCAGCTTCCCAGACTGCAACACATTTAAAATAGGGTCTCAGGTCCTTGCTCGTCAGCATCTCCTAATAGTGGTGCACAGTTTGCTAATCATTTTTATATAATTGGAACAGTTAAACTCAGGTGTACGACTTTTCTTCCCCATCCACTGGGTGGTACAATAAGTGCAAAACAAAAACCCCGTTTCAAAAAGCTATTCTAGTTCTTTCTAAAAAAAAAAAAAAAAAAGAAAGAAAGAAAAATTACTATCTGAAATTTGGATGGACATGCAGATAGCATATTCTACTGAACCATAAACACAAAGTATCAAATAAGGATCAAACAAATTGCACCAATTTAGACTTTATCATGTATGTGAAAATGAAATTATCACATCTGTAAGTAAGTATGTATCTAAGTATTAAGTTTATCATAAAAATATTTTATCATGATAAACAGTTATTACATTTCAAATAGATATATATTTCTTTATAAAACAAATAAAAACAGTATCTAAGTTAGACCACCCCCATGGAACAAAAAAACATGAAAACAGAACATATGCTTAAATTCTGAGCACTTAGTCCATAAATGTGAAAGGTTCACGTACTCATTCTGGTCAGACTCCTTGGAGCCAAAGCTTAAAAAGAGGTCAAGGAGCAGGGAAAAGCCTACTCCTCCCATTTGTTCATTTCATTTTAAACTTTTATACCACCTGTGCAAATATGAATCCACAATGATTTACATAACATATAAAAATACAGGGGCCCATATTCAGCTGCTATGCAGCTCTGCTAATTAGTCGGATAAACTTATCTACCTAACTAATGCTGCATATTCAGTGGCACAGCGGTTCCACTGAATATACCTGGATATACTAAAGTTAGCCAGATATATTTATCCAGTTAAATATAGGACAGTCTATGAGCTAACCAGAGTTAACTGGATAAGTTGATAAGTTATCCAGCTAACTCAACTGCTTCCCAACCCACCCATTCCCTGCCCCAAGTTCTGCAGCAAAATACTTAGCTGGATAAGTGATTTATCTAGTTAAGTGGCAACCATTCAACTGCACCATTTAACTGGATAAGCCCACCTTATCTGGCCAAGTCTATTTTGAATATCAGGCTCCCAATAATCAATACAAAATAGTCTCCAGTATACTGAATAGCCCCATCCCATGCTCTCCATGAAAAATAGGCCACTCGTAATACAATATTAAAAAATATAGGAATTTCCAAAAGAAACAACAAAACACCATCCTACACTTTCCCATCTAAATACCAAAGTACAATGTAATAAACTACTAAAACTCCAGCATATATTGATATCCTGCCTTTCTTCATCCCTAAATGGTGGATTACAACTAAAATATAATATATATATAAAATAAAATAATTAAAAAGGGTAATTTTCAACAGCTTGCACAGGGCTAAAGTCTATGGATACAAAATACCTGCAGACTTTAGGAAGAATTTTCAAAGTAAATGTATGTGCATATTTCTACTTTGAAAATTTCCAGGTTGTGCCATGCTTTCAAAATATCAAAACTATGTATGTAAATATTTTCTGTATGAATAAGCAGAATAATAATCAGCCACACAGATGGGCAACGTCATCTGATTGTGCCAAGACATAAAAACTCTTTCAGAGTTCAGAAAAAACAAAATGATGTTCCCATGCAGCTGTTGCCACCACAGAGTCTCCTCGGAATTTTTTCTCCCACTTGTGCAAAAGGATGCATTTTTGTGTGCTCTTTTAGCTGCTCATCTAATTTTTGCCTTCAGATTTGTTTACTATTTTCTTTATATTTTGGTCAAAGTATTTTTCATTTCTTTTTATGAGCCTCCAGAAAAAATGTATTTTAATTACTAGCTGTACCCGGCGACACGTTGCTGTGGCTGAGTCTGGTTAAATGGAAAAGAAAGAAAAGAGAGAGAGCACGTTTTGAATATGTTTAATTTCACAATGCTTATGGGTATACAATATTTTTTGTTCCATTGTCTGTGCAGATATAGAGATTGTCTGGTTTGCCGACTCTAGAACACGCAACATATAATTGTCCATGTGAGAAGCAATCCGTGTGTAGATGTAAACCGCATAATTCTAGAAATGAAAAAGAATGAAAAAAGAAAAAACATAAACTATACTCACTAAATGAACGGTATGGTAAACGACACAGCTCAATTCCAACGCAATGTCACATGAAATAATTAAATCAAAATGAAAATAAATCGAAATCTATGAAAATTCAATTTAACAATGCAATCGGAAACATTAAAATGGAATCGTAAAATATGTAGTCCAAGCCATTAAGCCCGTTAAAACGGGCGAGATTTTTGTCCCCTCTCCTCCAACGTCTTTGCTCTGCTCCGCTTCTCCCCCCCCCCCCCCCCACAGCACCAGGAAGGGCCAGAGGCGGCGGTGGTAGGAGCTGCAGCGGTGGCCGAGGGGGATCTCACGAGGCGTAATGGTCCTGCCATCCCAACTCCCTCCCCCCTTCCCCGGTGGCGGAGGGACAGGCTCAGACCCCTTTCACTCTTTCCTTACAGGCCCCAACTCCTTTGCTCTCCCATTCCCCTCTACACTCAGCCCCTTGCACTGTAACCTATAAGTGGAGAGCTGGGGGGGGGGGTAGAGAATCTCTCTCATACAGCCCCCTACATAGGCTTCCTTTCTCTCTCTCTTGTACATACACTCTCCCTCTGTCCCTCATACCCGCACGCCCAATCCCTCTCACACACATACACAATCCCTCACGTAGTCTCCCTCTCTCTCTGGCACTCACACTCGCCTTCAGTGCACATTATCACACTTCTCTCTCACACAGTTAAAACGGGCGGGATTTTTGTCCCCTCCCCACCTAAGTCTTTGTTGTGCACTCGCAAGAGCTTGCAAAGTTCCAGGCACTGCAACAGATTTGGGACACATTGCCTAGCTTACTTTGCTCTTTCTGGGAGACCTGTGCCTTTAAGAAATCCGATCGGGGGCTTGAGAGGGAGGAGGGAGCAGGGCTCTGGCTTTCACTTTCGTCACGGTGCTTTGCTGGAAGTGGGGGTGGAGCGATGTCCATGTAAACTCTTCCCGTGGCAGCTGAGATCCACAGGTGGGTTGACAGCACTGCCTTCCCCCCCCCCCCCCCCCCTGGAACTCTTGCCAACAAGCCATCAACAACTTACTCACTAGCCTCAACTTGATCCTTAATCAAAACAAAACAGAATATCTCCTCATTTCCCAAAACCAAACCTACACACTTCCAAGTACCATCTTGTCAACTCAATTAACAATAACCCCACAAGTCAGAAATCTAGGAGTTATACTTGATAACCAAATGAATTACAGATCACTCATAAATAACATCGTAAAGGATGGATTCTTCAAATTACAAGTCTTAAAAAGACTGAGACCACTCCTACATTTCAAAGACTTCCGATTAGTTCTACAAGCAATCATTCTCACGAAAATAGATTACTGCAACTCACTTCTACTGGGTCTCCCTGCCAACGCCATAAAACCGCTACAGATGCTGCAGAACGCTGCAGTGAGGATCTTAACCAAGTCCAACAAAAGAGACCACATCTCACCCATCTTAAAAAGCCTACACTGGCTTCCCGTCAAATTCAGAATACTATTCAAAGTGCTCTCAGTAACCCACAAGGCAATACACAACCTGGCACCACTCGAGCTCACATTCCCTCTCCAACTCCACACATCTTCCAGACCAGTGAGACAAGCCTACAAAAACAACCTTCAAATTCCACCGATGAAGTCAGCATTAAGTAAAAGAGCTTTCTCCACAGCTGGGCCTAAACTCTGGAACTCTCTCCCATCAGAGCTCAGATCACTGCAATGCTCCACTACATTTAAAAAAAGACTCAAGACTTGGTTATTCAACCAAGCTTTCCCATAACATCAACCTGCGAAATATCCCTGCCAATATCCCCTCAGTGGTAACACGCTAGAGAACTATATAGATCTTCTCTAGAAATCACATGATCTTTGGCAGTCTATTATCTTTGGCAGTCTATTATCTTCGGCAGTCTATTATCAAAACCCAACCTCTAGCCTATATTAGGCACCGCTCATGTTAATTATGTTATTACCCCCATATATCTTAATTATGTTATTACCCCCATATATCTTAATCCAAGTTAATTCGACCTGTTCATTGTAAGACATTTACTTGTCATTGTTGTTATTGTTTAAAATGTAAACCGAATTGATCAATAATTTTGTAATTGGAAAGTCGGTATAGAAAAATGCTAAATAAATAAATAAATAAAAATATTTACTTGGCTTCTCCTCATCTGCGGGATCAGGGGGTGGGGGAGGAGGGCGAGCTGTTCTCTGTTCAGCTCTTTGCGCTTTGGCTGCTGCAGCCTGCAGCTGCTTGTGATCTCTTTACAGCTGCTTTCTACTGCATTTGCTCTGCTCCAACCGTCCCAACTCCCTCCCACCCTTCCCCGGCGGTGGACGGACTGGCTCGGCGACTCTTCTACCCTTTCCTCCTCCTGTGTGTAACTGTCCGGCAGTCCCTACTCCCTCCCCCCTTCCCCAGCGGGGAGGAACGGGCTGAGCCGTTTCTCGGAGCGGCGACTCATCTGCCCTTTCCTCTTCCCCTCTGTGACACCCAGCACGTAGCGCAGAGCTCAATGGTCTGCACATGCGCGGTAGAGCTACTCTCTACTGAGCATTTGCGGGCCGTCGGTCAGAGCCCTTTTATAGTGTAGATAGCATGTGTTGCTTGTACTTCCAACAGATGGCGCTGTTTTTCCAGAAAAAGCATGTTTTTACCTGTCACAGGCGTGACATCTATATAATATAGGTATATAAAAACACACGCGTATTCGAATGCAACATTTTGTCAAAATTTCAAAGCAATCTGTGAAGAACATTCGGAGATTTAAGATTTTGAACAAACGAACATTTACATTTTTATTTATATAGATATTAATAAAATAAGTTTAACCTAGCACCAGCTATTTCAAACAGTATTTTCACTGGTGGTATCAACAAGTAGAGGTACCACTTCCTTGTCAGCATCAGCAACTTCTTAGTGTCAAGATACAAATATTGGCACCGAACAGATGATAAAAGCAATTCATTCTGAATCCATTATTTATTTATTTATTTATTTATTTTTAATTTTTATATACCGAAGTTCTTGTAGAGACTACAAATCACTCCGGTTTACATACAACGAAGAACTGCTCAACAAAGAATCCATTATTATCAACAAAGATTATTATAACATTATTATAAACATTATTATTATTATTATTAATATTATTAATATTATTATAAACATTATTATTAATATTATTATTATTATATTATTATTATTAAAACATTATTATAAACAATATAACAAAAAAAAATCCATTATTATCAACAAAATTAAAAACATTATTATTATTATCAACAAAGAATCCATTATTTATTTATTTATTTATTTATTTATTTTTAATTTTTATATACCGAAGTTCTTGTAGGGACTACAAATCACTCCGGTTTACATACAACGAAGAACTGCTCAACAAAGAGCGGTTTGGTTATTGCAAAACAATCTGTTGTTTCTGGTTCCAGAATCAGATCTACTGGGATTCTTTCTCCCAGGCAGGAGCATTATCCTGTTGTGGGGAAAATGTGGTTTGAATTAATAAAATAACTATTACTAATATACCAAATTCTCCACCACCTCAATTCCAACCTGAACAATATCTCTCATTGAAGTCCATAAAATCTAAGTTTGAAACTCAATCTACCATTCTGCCATATCATTTCAAACCCAAAATGATGCAAACTAGGTCACAGTCTAAATCTCATGGTTTACTTTCAATTAAAGATAGGACTACCTCAGAAGACCCATCTGTAGTATTTTCTGACTCAAGAGAGATCACAATTGTTGTATTCTTCTGTCATGCCACTCTGATTCTGATGAGCCCACCTATCTCTCATTGGACTCATTTCCACAACCTCTCAGTGGTAAATCTCCTCTGGAGGATGACATATTCTGTTTATGTCAAAAAATGGTAAAAATTTACTTTACAGGAAATATGTACAGTACCTGAATGTAATCTGAATTGAAGTGTGTGAAAGGTGGAATAATAACCAGCAGGAGGCAGAATCTAGAGAAGATATGTTTGGACTTCTAAAATATAGTAAAACCCTAAAACCAAGTACTAGCTGGTCCGGTTCAGGATTACTACAAGAACTCCAAACAAGAATATGGCAAGACACCCTTTCTCAAATACAAAGTTCAACTTTGTGCTGGTCATCAAAAAGTGCAACTTCCACATGAGTCTGTAGCAGTAAAATCTACTTTGAAAAAGGAAAGTATGCCAAAATGCATTCTAGTACCACTTCAAGAGAAGATACCAAGTTATTGGAAACCATGGCAAAAAAGATATTCCAATCTGCTATGTTAACACCTAGGATAGCTGTTCATCAGCTACATACAGTACAATTATGTAAAAGTCCTTACAAAATCTGCTAGACATGAGGCAAGAACTTCCTTCATTCTCTGTAGTTCATCTTTTTTCAGATGCTAATGAATTGAATTTTATAGATTGACAGGAACCGAAGGATATTTTCACAAATTTTCTGGAAAAATGGACTTAGCTGTTATCAGTGACTATAAATTGAAATTTAGCATGTGATTGCCAATAGATCTCTGACTAGTTACTTAACTCTCTGCTTCATGATATGTAATATTGCTCAGTCGTATAGATCTCAGCTGCGTTTGACACAGTCAATCACGATGTCCTACTCAACATTCTCAGAAATATTGGGATCACAGGCAAGGCCATTGATTGGATTCAATCGTATCTCCAGAATCGCTCTTTCACTGTCTCAATGGACAATAATGAATCTGAGCCCATCAGTCTTCCCCAAGGTGTACCCCAAGGTTCCTCACTCTCATCTACGCTTTTTAATATATACATGCTTCCCCTGACCATGCTTCTCACTAACCTGCATATCAAACATTTTATTTATGCTGACGACGTTCAGCTCATTTTCCCATTCTCTGACTCCATCCAAACTGCTTTACATAGCTGGGAATCCTGTCTTTCCTCAATCAACCAACTCCTAAAGGACATGCACCTTGCTCTCAACTCTAACAAGACTGAGCTTTTAATCATATCGAATAGACAACCACTCCCTGACATCCCTCTTGCTTACTCAGCTACCAACTTCCCTTCGCACACTCGCAACTTAGGAGCTATTATTGATAATCACCTCTCATTCAAACCATTCATCAAATCCATAATAAAGGATTGCTATTTTAAACTTCAAACAATAAAGAAACTCAGATCCCTACTACACTTCAACGATTTCCGCACAGTCCTCCAAGCTATTATTTTATCGAAGCTCGACTACTGTAATGCACTCTTACTCGGCATTCCTGCATCACACACCAAGCCCCTTCAACTCCTACAAAATGCCTCCGCTCGGATATTGTCAAACACAAAAAAAAGAGACCACATCACCCCCACACTTATTCAACTACACTGGCTCCCTATACAGTCACGAATTCTTTACAAAACACTCTCGATCATTCATAAGAGTCTAGTAAATTCTAACCTGAACTGGATTAACCCCCCCATCTCACCCCGTTCCTCCAATAGACCCACCCGCCCAGCACTCCAAGGAACACTCCATGCCCATTCTATCAAATCTTTTAAACTCTCCTCTACTATTAACAGAGCCTTCTCTCTTGCCGCACCCACATTATGGAACTCACTGCCTCATGATATTCGAATAGAGACTTATACCCCCATTTTCAAAAAGAAACTTAAAACCTGGCTCTTTCGGCAAGCCTACTCCATTTCACCCCCTATTACATAAACCCCCATGTGAATTGTTAGATTGATATCCTGGTATGAACGCCTTTATGTCTGCTGATTCTGTACTGTGCACTTTCATGTATATAGTTCTAGTTATAATTATTATAATCAGCATCTCCCCATTGATGCTTGTTATATCTAAGGGCTCCTCCCGAAGATTATCTATATGTTACTGAGTTCACCATCTTTATGTGTTATATGTAAGGGCAATGCCCAAAGTTTTATGTTCATTGTGAACCGATACGATGTGCGAACGGATATCGGTATATAAGAAATGTTAAATAAATAAAATAAATAAATTTAAAAGTATTGGAGGGGGTTTTGCACTTAGCTTATGCATTAACATTTATTTATGCTTTTTTTTTTTTTTTCCTTTAGATTTCTTTGCTGAAACAAAATCTAGAGATGCAGCTCTGCCAGTCCCAGAACTCCCTGCAGCAATTGCAATCCCAGTTTTCTCAGGAACGTCAACGGCTTACCCAAGAGCTGCAAGAATTAGAGGAAGAGCATTTGCAAAGACAAAAGTCCTTACAAGAAGCTCATCTTATTGCATTTCAAACATTGGAGGAAACAAATGAACAGGAACAAAAGGCATGTGTGTTTTCACATTGTATTATACTATACAGGGTGTGCCTATAGAATAATGTTGTAAAAGAGGAAAGAACTAAATGCTACTTCCCTTTAATTATACTTATCCTACAGGATTACCAGATAACTCCAAGTTGTAAGAGGCCAACTGAGAATATCTTGTTTTTTCCTATTCAATTTACGATCTTGTACTTCAGATTTCCCAGAGAAAGGTAGGGCTTTACGTCCAAAACCAAGATTAGCTCTGCCTGCTTCTTAAAAAACCAGATCTCCACACAGAAGGGATATGCACACATTCAAATCAATTAATCACTCCCAAGGAAAACAGCTATGGCAGTAACATCTGCTCAACATTTATTTTCCTGAGCTGCCGGAGCAAGGACAGCATTGTCCTCTGCGGAAGAAGAAAAAAATCTTCAAAATGCAGCCGTGTTAGGTCATTCACTGGCGATAGGTTCAGTTAAGTTTCTTTGTTATATGGAGAAATGTTGATTTTAAATAATTTTTCAAAATATAAAAAAAAAGTTTTTGTGATTAAAATATTGGATTTTTGGGTGGGTAAGTTGAAAATGATGATTAAAAATCGGCACCAGAACTCTGGTTGAATCAAGGTTACCTTATATGAAATTTCCACCGTCCACCTATAACTATTTTTTGTGAGAATAATGCAAGACTTTTTTTTAAGGCTTTATAATCTGATGTCATAAAGTAACTCTAGTGCCCTATATAAAGTGTTTTATCTAGTTTATTTTAGAAACTGTACTCCCTCCTGACTCACCTGCAATTGGTAGGTCATTTATTTATTTTTAAGTTAGTAGTACAAAATATTAGACTAACAAACTATACCATATTTCCCAAATATTATTTTTTAATTAGAGAAAAAATAGACCTATAGTCATTTTAAGTCCTCTTTCTGTTGTAGCAGTGGTACTGATTTCTACAGGAAAACTTGGCTTTGCTACACTTAATCTAATGTATTCAAGATATGTTTTTATTTTTAATATTCATAGTTTAAAAGATTATATAGTCATTTATGTGCCAATTAGCTCATAGTATTAGCTGCATAAAATTGTTTTTGCCTTTTCCCCCAATTTCACAGAAACTTGAAGATTGTTTACAACAGAAATATTCAGAGGAACTTCAGGCTGTAAAAGATTCACATAGAAAAGTAATGGAAACTTTTCGACTGGAGATGGAGCAGGAACTTCAAACTCTGCGTTTTGAGCTGGAAGACGAACGGAAAGCTATGCTAGGTACCTTCCAATTCTTTATCTAGTCATACCTATTGTGTTCATGGGGAGGACAACTTTCTAATCTGTTTATGCAGTAAATACCGATTTTCTTACATAAATATCACAGGGATCTGGGCTTGGCAATCAGAGCTGCCCTGGAGGGAAGGAGCACTCCTGAGAGGCAAGGTGGTGACACGGTGGTGGTGGTCAGGAACTGGAGAAGAGCCAGGAGAGACACATGGGTAGCAGAGTCTGAATTGTGAAGCAAGAAGATGCTATTGCAGGAATTCTGGAAAATGAATGCAATTGCAGGAATCTTGGAACAAGCTACTTAAACTAGAACAAGACTAGGATTCTTGGACTAAAACAAGGCTTGGAAATCAGGATACAAAAAGATAGCGCTTCTGTGGAGCAGACGCCAAGACCGCTGTTGGACCCGCATTGTGTACCTTATGAGCAAGCCTTCTATACTGCTGGGAATATGGGGCACACCCAGCACTGATTCAAGTGGAAGACATCAGGGGGGGTGTCTGATTGTCCCAGGAAACAGGACAAATATACCAAGACTGCCAGGATCACCAGCAACCTTGTGGCAGATTCACAGCCTGAAAGTCTCAGGATTGCAGGTTTAAATCTTGTTGATCCTGACAGAATACCCCCCTCTCTCCAATGGGTGGTCTCTGGACACCCCCAAAATCCACTGGGGTACTAGATTTGACTTGATCTGGAATAGTCATCACAGGGGCTGGCTCAAGCAGAGTATTACCAATCACCAACTCAACCTATGTTTCCCTCCAATATAAGAGAAACTACAGGTACTTCGAAATTGTTCAAACCATAAAGTGGCAAAGAAATTTGAACCGTAAGCTGGTGAGCAAGATTCCTCCATGGTCCCTGAAGCAGACAAGCAGTCGAAACACGGCCATTGTCTGGCAGGTGACTTCGACCTTGTAGAGACGCAGGAGTTCAGTCGGAACTGATAAGTATTCATAAAAGGGAGCGGGAACGCTGCACAGGGTCGAGCTGACCGCCAGGGGGAGGACACTTAATTGAAATGAAATGAAACACATGGTTCATGTATGAACAAGTAGTACATGGTTGCAATATAAAAATAATAACAAAGCCAGTAGCTATTAAAAGAGGGGATCACAGAGTGGTTTCCTCATAGATAGCAACTGCACATAACTGCACATTAGGGAGTTTCCCTGATGGTGAGTTGTTGATGTCAAGTAGAGTAATGACAGGAGCTGACATTACCTGGAGCGGAGTAATCGAAGGAACTGACTTGGTCTGAAACAAAATTTTGGTGGGAACTGGTTTGGCTTGGAGTGGGGCCATGGCAGGAAGTGACTCGGCTGGGAGTGGGGCTCTGGTGCAGTCTGGAGCTTGAATCTTTGAACTGCTGCAGAAGCAGACTGGACATAAGTCTCTGGACATGCTGCAGAAGCAGCCTGGAAAGGAGTCTTGGATGCTGTAGGCACAGCCTGTTGTGGGCCAAGAGACCATTTGGAATACTGGTGCAACAGCATGGAATTGTGCATATGTGCTATATATTTTTCAACTCTCCATAGTTGCTGATCATAGCCTATGGCTTTTGTGGAAAAGGCACATCTGTATGAAACTTGTTCTTGACAAGAGTCAGAGACCTAAAAATCTTGGGGGGGTGTTTGGGCAAGATTGGAAAATAATGTGCGCAGGTTGTATTTTCAAATTAGTGCACATTTTCCATTAAAAATCTACCCCCACAAAAAAGAGGTTCAAAAGTCCCTGGGTAAATTTCAAAGGAAAATTATGCCCATATTTTCCCTTTGACATTTAATGCAAAGTCTGCAGATAAAGAGAACCTGTGGATTTTGCAGCAAAGCAATGTTTGAAAATTTGTCCGTTGTTTGTAATATATAAATTCTGTTTGTATTAAGTGGCTATATCAAATATTTTTCATCTAAACACTGACTACTTTTTTAATTTTGGAAAATTATACTTAAGAGAAAAACAGTCGTGAAAAAAATGCTAAAGCTATCCTATTTCTTCAGAATGCATGTGTAGTATATATACTAACGGGCCGATACAGTAAAAATCGCAGGAGAGCGGGCGATTCAGTAAGTTAATTTATTTAAATTAGGGCCTGTGGTAAAAAGAGGCGCTAGGGACACAACTAGGGGGGATATGATAGAGGTGTTTAAAATCATGAGAGGTCTAGAACGGGTAGATGTGAATCGGTTATTTACTCTTTCGGATAGTAGAAGGACTAGGGGACACTCCATGAAGTTAGCATGGGGCACATTTAAAACTAATCGGAGAAAGTTCTTTTTTACTCAACGCACAATTAAACTCTGGAATTTGTTGCCAGAGAATGTGGTTCGTGCAGTTAGTATAGCTGTGTTTAAAAAAGGATTGGATAAGTTCTTGGATGAGAAGTCCATTACCTGCTATTAAGCTCACTTAGAGAATAGCCACTGCCATTAGCAATGGTTACATGGAATAGACTTAGTTTTTGGGTACTTGCCAGGTTCTTATGGCCTGGATTGGCCACTGTTGGAAACAGGATGCTGGGCTTGATGGACCCTTGGTCTGACCCAGTATGGCATTTTCTTATGTTCTTATGTTCTTATGTTCTCTTTTTGAACAGGAGTGGCGGCTGTCAGCAAGTTTGACAGCCGACACTCAATTTTGCCGGCGTCGGTTCTCAAACCCGCTAACAGCCACGGGTTCAGAAACCGGATGCCGGCAAAATTGAGCGTCCGGTTTCCAACCTGCGAGTTGCAGGCCCATTTCAAATTTTTATTTTTTTTTATTTTTAACTTTTTTTTTTAACTTTGGGACCTCCGACTTAATATCGCCATGATATTAAGTCGGAGGGTGCACAGAAAAGCAGTTTTTACTGTATCGCGCGGGAATGACTAATAGGGCCATCAACATGCATTTGCATGTTGTGGGTGCTATTAGTCTCAGGGGGGTTGGACGCGCATTTTCGACGCGCTATTACCCCTTACTGAATTAAGGGGTAAAGCTAGCGCATCGAAAACGTGCGTCCAAATGCCGGTTAACAGTGCGCTCCACCAGAGCTCCACCAGAGCGCATTGTACTGTATCGGCCTGTAAGCAATTTAACATTTTTGCTAGGCTACAGTTACTTGATTAGTCTTAAGGAGTATGTGAATTGGATAAAGAAAATTCTATAAAAGTGTTGATACTGCCAGGTCCAGGACATCAAATTTGAGAAAGTCAGAAACACAAATTGATATAGAAGTGTTTTATGCAAACTCTGAGGTCAGGATTTTAAAGGTCTGTTTAGAATTCAAAATGAAAGTTCTGAATAGCAGAAATGTGGCAGAAAACATATACCATCTTCCTTCATAGAAGATGTCTATATACATAGTCTTCCTTCATAGAAATCATCTGTATGCCTATCCATCAATATTCCTGATGATCAAGACCCTTGCTAGTTTCAGAAAAGAGAATTGTTTAATTCTTGTTGCTTCCAAGTGAATGAGGCAAATTTTGGTTCCATCACAGTGAGTCTCTCTAAACCTTCTCTACTCTAATCATCAGTCTATATTTTTTCCGGTCTTGAAAGGGTAGAGATTTTTAAATTTGATATATCTGAGGAAGTGTGTAAATCATTATTGCCCACAAGCATACCAGGTGATCAAACATTTTTGCATTGAAAATGTTCTCCATCTGGTATAAGTCCCTGAATCAGTTTTCATTTCCTCACACACAAAATACTTGAACATCTTGAAAATCTTTTTGAGACTGTCTTAAAATTCAATTTCTTAGCATTTAGACAGGTGGATCCAGAGCAAGTGAGTTATGCACCTCTACCAGCAGATGGAGACAGAGCAAATCTGACATCACAGTGTATATATACCCCTGCAGTGACATTAGCCCGCCAGTATTTTCCGTCTTCAGCAGAAGGTGGACATGCATCTCCCAAGTGGGGGATTGCTTTAAAAAAAGAAAAAGAGATAAAGGAGAGAGGAAGAAATTAAAGAAGACTATAGGAATTGCTCTCCTGAGGTGATACCTAAAGGTCCCTTCCTCAGTCGAGTTTCTCTTGGGGCGATATCCTTTCGATCCGTCCAATTGAGTGCTTTGGTCCAGTAGCCAGTTCCCGGCGTGGATTTAGCTGATGGAAAATCTAGCTGAAAGGCTAGCGGTTGCAGAAAACATGTGCGGCGATGAAGGTCGTTGCCCTCTCCCCTGCAGCTGGAGACCAGAGCTGTACTCAGCCAGGATGGGCTGAGCTCAAGTAAAGAGCTGTAAAAAATAAATAAATAAAACATCAAGAGAGTAAGGTAACCCCTCCTCCCTTCCTGTCTCCGAGCCTTGGCACACCGATCCAACATTGTTTCCCTCCTCAGTGGAGAGCTTGGGGATCGCAGCAGTCTGGGTTGAGTGGCCTTTTTAGAGTGGGCCCCGTTCTTAGGCTTTTCTGTGGCACCGCATGGTAGGCCATGGCGGTGTTATCGCGTTTTTGTTTTGCGCATGTCTGCTGCTCATTCGGGTCTGCAGTCGGTTTGCACCTGCGCAACCAGATGGGGCATCTGCCTGTGTTGCGTACTTGGACATCCAAAATTTTGTGCATCCAGGTCTTGGATGTCCAGGTTGGGCATGCAGGTGATAGAAGTCCCTTTTCTTAGGCATCCTTTTTTTTGGAAGCGGATGCACAGTTACATTCTGTTGAGCGTGTTGATAATGGATGCATATCATGGTTACCAGTAATAAATAAGCCTGAGCACCTTGCGGGGTGTGTTGCTTGCCATAGTAGGGTGTTGCAGCCTGGTGTACACTCTAATCTGTGTCCGCGCTGCCTAGAGGCTCAGGGAGAGTTCGGCAGATTTTGCTGATCGTGACAAGAGTGGGATGTGCCAGATGTTTCACCTGGTTTTGAGGTTCCCCTAACTAGATCATCAGCAGGGAGAAGTTCTCAGTGGGTGCTGGTCTGTGGATCCTTTCACCTTTTTTCTTGGATGGAATTTTTCAGGGGCTACACTCCTTTCTGCAGGCATAAAAGGAGGAGCATACCAAGGTTGACAGTCCAGAATTGCAGGCTGCGAAATCCCACGAGACAGGTACGGGGGTGCATCTTGCCTGCTGTGGAGCATTATGAGGATGACATGGATGATGGCAGGGATTCCTGCTCCCTGGAGGATAGGGATATTCTTCTGGGTTTGGAGCCAAACAGAACGGCATTGTGTTTCTTCACAGGGATGAATGCCAGCTCTGGGTTTCCAGATGCTAAAGGTGTTGGGAATACCAGGTGCTAAGACCCCAGCTGAGCCATGAAAGAATCACATTTTGACGACTTTGCATAAAACCTCATGTTTTTTTTCCCTATAATGGAGGCCATTCAAGAATTTATTGATTTAAGTGCGGCCCCCTTGAAGCAAATTTTAAAGGGGGACGAGCCTTGGAAAGACTGTACCTCCTGGAGCCAGCTCCAAGAGGGCAATATCACTTTCCAAAAGTGGATGCGCTTTGTGTATGCCATCACCAAGTGAACTGCTATTCCCATAAAGGGTGGAGCAGCTTGAAGGATGCACACATTCGAAGAATTGAAGCCATACTTAAGCAAGCATTTGAAGCAATCGCAATAAATTTGCAGATAGCTTCTTGTTGTTCACTGATGGCTTGCTCTTGTTTACTTATCTCTCAGGAAGTCATTGAATCTGGTGTAAATTCCAGGACAGTAATGGATCCAGCAACCACCTTTTGGGTAGATATGGGCTGCAATTTGCTCCGCACCTCAGCCAGAGGGGTGGCTTCGGTGGTAATGGCCAGGCATCAGTTATGGCTGAGAAACTGGTCAGCTTATTGACCTCCAAGCCTAACCTTATGAAGTTGCCTTTTAAAGGCTCACTCTTGTTTGGGAGCGAGTTGGCCAATAAATGGGGGCGTGTCCAAGGTTCCTCAACTGCCAGACGATAAGAAGCAGATGCCTTCCTTTAGCATGAAAGGCCGTTCTAGGGGACCCAAGCGTTTTCAGCCCTACAGAGGAGTGGAATTTCAGAGGACTCTGCTTTGGGTAAGTCTCAGTCTTTTCGTCCCAGACAGCCTAGACGGGGTGCCGGCTCGGCTAGTATAACCTCCCAAGCTGCCCAATGAAGGTATGCTGACCCTTCCCCGGGAACAGGAGGTAGGGAGTTGCCTCTCTCTCTTTTATTGGAGTTATGTCAAAATCACATCAGATGAGTGGGTTCTGGACATATGTGATGGATTTGCCCTGGAGTTTCACAGTGTTCCTCAGGATGTATTCATGGTGTCTCCCTGCCACTTCCCACAGAAGAGGCAGGCAGTGGAGTGTGCATTCTCAAGGCTCCTCAGTCTCAGGGCTGTGGTTCCAGTGCCTATGTCTCAGTAAAATACGGGCCGATATGACATTTATTTCATTGTGCCCAAGAAGGAGGGTTCTTTCTGCCCTATCCTGGATCTCAAGGGGGTCCACTGACATTTGTAGGTGACTTGTTTTTGCATGGAAACCTTGTGCTCAGTGATAATGGCCGTGCAGTCGGGAGAGTTCCTGACGTTCTTGGATTTGTTAGAGGCATAACTGCATCCAGCTAGAGCATCAACAATTTCTGCACTGCATGGTTTTGTAGTGTCATTATCATTTTCGAGCACTACCTTTTGGTTGGCCACCATGCCCAGAACATTTTTCTAAGATTATGGTTGTGGTGGCGGCAAAGTTGAGAAAGGATGGGATTCTGGTCCACCCATATTTGGACCAAGACTTTTTGGAAGAGAGCCTCCTGGTGTCACGCAAGGTGATCTCCTTGTTACAAGGAGCTTGGTTGGGTGGTGAACCTGGCCAAGAGCAGTCTTCAGCATTCTCAGTCACTAGAGTATCTCAGTGTGGTCCTATCTATAAGTGCTTGGATTGTTGGTGGCGACCCTGGAAGTGGTGCCATGGGCCAGAGCACATATGCGTCCTCTTCAGAACGCTCTGCTGTCTCATTGGAGCCCACAGTCTCAAGATTGTTCAATTTGGCTTCATCTGCGGATGGAAGTCTGCACATACATGCAGTGGTGGTTAAAAATGGATCACCCTAACCTCACCAGACTGGCTAGTACTCACAACAGATGCAAGCCTCCTGGGTTGGGAAGCTCACTATCCGGAGCTGACAACGCAAGGACGCTGGAGTGCAGAAGTCTCTCTGGGGTAACAATCGTCTGGAAGCCTGTGCAGACCAGTTTGCATGCTTGTGGTTCAGTGATCGCTTGCAGAGTCAAGCAGTCCAAATAATATCTGACAATGCAACAATAGTAGCTTATAACAATCGGTAGAGAGGAACCAAGAACCAGCAAGTGTCACAGGAAATAGCCCAACTTATGGAATGGGCGGAACTGCATCTTTAGGAGATCTGTCTTGCACATTGCAGGGAAAGACAATGTAAGAGAGAACATTCTCACCAGACAGAATATGGATCCAGGAGAATAGGAATTGTTAAATGAGGCATTTCAGCTGGTAGTGGACTGCTGGGGCCTTCTGTTTATGGACCTGTTAGTCCATTCTCACACTGCAAAGGTTCTTCATTTCTTTAGTCACAGGAGAGCAGAGTGATTTGGGAAATCGAGAGTCACTGTTATGGTTGAGCGGTGTTTGGGTGGATCCTTGGGTACTGTGGCAGATGACCACGCCCACGGGGAGGAGCCCCGTGAGGAGCCACAGTACTAGGCTAGACTCAGAACGCACAAACACAGTTAGTTCTTTATTATACAGCTTGAAGAGTACCACCAGAGGTGGCAGTAGTGAGACAATCTGGTAGTTGCAGTCTCAGTGACCTCGGCAGAGGGAGCCATTCTCACCCTGTTGGTCTTGGCAGGTTCCGAAGCAGGTTTCCCAGCAAGGAAGTACTGTGGATGAGATAGACTGAAAGTTAGAGTACTCGCATATCTACAGCAAACACCTAGTGATTCCACCAGGTTGTAGAAGGTAGTGCAGGCAGGGAGAGCAGGCCCTCGAGGAGCGAGTACCTGTTCCCTGTAAGGCATCTGAAATAAAGCAGAGGGCCCCTGAGGAGCGGGTACCCAGGTTAGTAATTACCCCGAAGGGTGTAGAGAGAGCTTCCAGCGGCAGCACGGAAGCGGCAGAGTAACGTAGACAGGAATGGATTCGAGTCTTTGCTAACTCAACGAGCTAGCAAATTAGAATAGGTTATATACCCGGATGGCGTGACATCAGCAAGGGGGATCGCCCCAGAGGTTCACGCCAAGGTTGGAATAAAGACGTGGGTGACGCGCGCGCACCCTAGTAGGTACCTGGGAGGAGCATGGCGGGAGGCTGCACATAGCCGTTCCAGGGATGCCGGAGAGGTCGGCTTGTAGACGCAACAGTAGCCATCTTTCCTAGGTAAGCGGTAGGAGCTGTGAATAAGGTGAGGCAAACGGGGCAAAGCTGTCTAGCACCGACAGATGCAACAGTCACAGGCACACAATCCTTCTGGTGGCACCAGATTGGCCCAGGAGACCATGGTATGCAGATCTGTGAAGGCTCCTAGATCTGTTGCGGTAGGGGCTTGTTCTTCACAAAGATCCAACTCAAATTTTTTGTCTTATGGTATGGCGCTTGATAGGGCTCGTTTGCTTAAGCGTGGGTATTCTACTGTGGTGATTGCCACCTTGCTGCTAGCAAGGAGGTTTTCGACTTCCTTGCCTTATATGTGGGTTTAGCAAATGTTTGAGACTTGGTGTGAAGATCGAGGGGTTGTTCCTCATTCGGTTAAGATCCCGCTTGTTTTGGAATTAATGTAGGATGGATTGAATGAAGGGTTGATCCTTAATTCCCTAAAGGGTACGGGTAGTGGCTTTTGCCTACTACCCCAAACCAAATAAGCCTGATACTTCACTTTCAATGCATATCCAGCATAGCTTTCTGCTTCAACGACAGGGGGAATGAAGAAAAGATGATTTATATTCAGACAACTACCAACAAGGACTGAATTACATAGTCTGGGTAAACAAATAAGCATGGGTGTAGCTTGCTTGTTTTGGCAGTTACTACCCCGAATCAAGCCTGATACTTCACTTGGAATATCTATCCAGCGCAGCTCACTGCTTCAACGGCAGGGGGAATTAAGAAAAGAGGATTTATAGTCAAACAACCAACAAGTGTGGGAGTAGCTTGTTTATTACGGCGGTTACTACACCTACCCAATTAGCTATATACTTCACTTAGATGCAGCTCCAGCACTGCTATCTACATCGAAGGCGGGGGTGGAAGGGAAATAGAACCAAAAAGTTACTTATAAGGGACAATGAGTAACAGATTAGTATGAAAAAAAAAGTGTGAAAGCTTACTGGGCAGACTGGATGAACCGTTTGGTCGTCTTCTTCTGCCATCGTTTCTATGTTTCTATGCCTGTTTCAGGAGTCAGGTGAATGGTGGACTCTTGTCAGCTCATTCCAATGTGGCCCATTTCTTGAAAGGAGGGAAACATCTTTGTCCTTTCTTGCGGTTACTGATGCCCTTGTGGAGTCTTAATCTGGTTTTGGAATTCTTAGCATGCCCTACTTTTAACGAAATGTGTAACCTTTGCTTGTGGTTACTGACCTGGAAAATGGTGTTTCTTGTGGCAATTTGTTCTACGCATAGAGTATCCGAGCTGCAGGTCTCGTCTTGCCAGGAGCCATTCCTTCGAGTGACTCCAGGGGCGATACAGCTGCAAACTGTTCTTTCCTTTTTGCCAAAAGTGGTTTCAAATTTTCACTTGAATCAGTCCATTTCCCTGTCGTCTCTTGATAAAGAGAAAGAGATGCAGAGGAATATCACCTGTTATGACCCTTGGATGTCAAGAGATATATCACAAGGTATTTGAAGGTTTTTAAATCTCTCAGGAAGACGGATCACCTGTTTGTCCTCCACAGAGGAAGTACACAGGTTGAGCCGACTTTGCGGGCTACAATAGCTCGCTGGGTTAAGAAGGTAGTCATGGCCGCATATGTGGATCCTGAGCAGCCATTTCCTAGTCAGGTTAGGGCTCATTCCACTAGGGCTCAGGCAGTGTCATGGGCAGAGGTTAGATTGTTGTCTCCCGTCAACATTTGCCGAGCTTCGACATGATCCTCATTACATACTTTTTGCAGGTATTATCTGGATGTGCAGGCCCAGGAGGAGGCAGCCTTTGCACATGTGGTTTTGACTGGACTGCAGGCAGTCTCCTGCCCTGTTCGGGAGTAGCTTTGGTACATCTCACTTTTTCTCGACCCACCTGTCTAAATGCTAAGAAATGAGAAATTACTACTTACCTGATCATTTCCTTTTCTTTAGTTTAGACAGATGGATCCACCTTCCCGCCCTTAGCTTGCCAGCAGGTTGTGCTATTGTCTTCCTGCGTAGCTGCATGTTTCCAGGGGTTACTGATAAGTGTTAATCCAGTCCCTAGACTAGTGTTAATACATCCTTGGTCTGAGCTCCATGTTTCCTGTTGACTGAGTACTGGCATAGTTTTATCTGTTAATAATCAAATTTTGTTAGTATGTCCACAATTGGCTTTTGCAGAGAATAATGGCAGGCTGATGTCACTGCAGGGGTATATATACTGTGATGTCAGCTTTGCTCCATCTCCATCTGCTGGTAAAGGTGCATAACCCACTTGTTCTGGATCTGGCAGACTGGACAAAAGAAAAGGAAATTATTAGGTAAGTAGTAATTTCTCATTCCTTCAGCTCTCAAATGATACTTTTCATAGACCTGTATACATCAAATTGATTTCTGTCTAGTCTTCAACTGTCAAGTTCATTAAGTTATATATATTTGAATATCTGCATATGGGAGAATAGTGGGTGTTAAGATACATCAAAATGGTTTGCATCCAGCTGATGAAATATCTATCTGAACCACTCATCTCACCATGCTTATTTTGTAGAATGCATACTGTGATTAAGCACACATCCCACTCATATTTCTTTTCTGGGAATTGTCACTGTATATCTTGGTTTAATTTATTTATTTGATTCAATTTAACATACTACCTGTAAAAGCAGGTTTAACCAGGCGGTTTACAAATAAAATTAAACACAGATACAATTATTAAAAACAATCAACCATTATAAAACAGGACATAAAAAAGGCATAATCCCAGGAGAAGCAGGATGCTAGTCCTCACATATGGGTGACGTCACTGACGGAGCCCTATCACTGAAACTTTCTGTCAAAGTTTCTAGAAACTTTTGACTGTCATACTGAGCCCACTGAGCATGCCCAGCATGCCATGAACCCTCGAGCCACAGGGATCTCCCTTCAGACTTCGTTTTTCCGCGCTACAGTTAGCAACGCGGAGAAAGAGCCCTGTGTGAATCTCTTCACACAAACATGTGAATTAAAACAGATTAAATTCTCTCAAATCTCATCCCCTACATAGGGGTCTCCCTCCGACCACCTGCTGGTGAGTTAAAAAAAATTTTTCGTGCCGATTCGAGTGACTCAAATTTTTAAGTCAGAAAACCATCGACGGCTGTCAGGTTTTCATTATGGCTACAGGCTTTAAAAAGTGCCCTAAATGCACTCGCTTCATGTCGATAACCGATCTGCATACAGAGTGTTTTGTGCCTGGGGCAATCGCATGACGTTTCTTCCTGCCCAAAATGTGCAGAAATGACCGCCAAGGGCAGAAAGGCCCAACAGGAAAAAATGGAACATCTTTTCCACATATAACTTATGCCTTCAACGTCGACATTGACACAATCGTCCTCCGGCTGGAGAATCAAAATGGTTAGTCATTCGCAAACGTCGCACGGAAGGCTCTAGAGACCACCTGTCCCCGATTCAGTCTGCGGCATCAATAAAAATCCATGTCCGGGCTTGAGAAAGCTACCAAACATCGACCAAAACACAGTCATCGCCATCGACTGGTTTCAACTCCAGAGGCCTTATCACCAAAAAGACCTCATCTGCAAGAATCGAGGCCTACCGCTCCGAGGCGCTCCCCACCTCCAAAGGTGCCGGGCATTGAGCCACCACAGGGCCCTGTGCTGGAACCGATGACGCCTTCTCTGCCACCACCTATAGCTGCTCTGACCTCACCAGCTATAAGGGAGGAACTGGACGAGTTTATCCGCCAGGCAGTGAGAGAAGCTCTCACAAATCTACATCCATTGATGCCGGTGCCTATGCCGATGCCGACACCGCTAACGATACCAACTCCGGATTTATCCATTTTCCAGCCACTCATGTCAAAACTCGATGCCCTTTTAGGGGCTCTTCCAGTGCAGCCCGTCACTCCTATTCCACTCGACTGTGGCGCTTCGGCTGTTTCATTGCCATCTGAACCTCAACCAGGGACCCTCTGGACTATTCCGACCTAGAATTATGGCCTCTCCGTCAATACTGTTCTCACCACAAAAGCCATCGATGCTATTGAGGCCTCTTCATGTTTCTCCTCCTAAGCATACTCTATCGGACTCGTGGGACTTCGTATCTGAACCTTCCCCTCCTGAAGATAGAAAAAAGTCACCTCCGGAGGACCTGTCTTTCACAACTTTTGCAAAAGAAATGGCTGACACTATTCCATTTAAATTAGTGTCTGAAGGGGATTCTAGACAACAGACCTTAGAGGTCCTTCAGTTTGTAGATCCTCCAACGGAAGTATTAGCTATACCTATACATGAGTCCTGGTAGAACTGCAGCACAGATTATGGGAACATCCATGCTCAGTCCCACCAGTCAATATGAGGATGGACACTACCTATCTGGTATAGCACATCCCCGGCTATCAGAGGGCTCAGCTTCAACATCAATCAGTAGTGGTGGAATCTGCTCAGAAAAAGTCAAAAAGAGTACACCCTCATTTCTCGAATCCACCAGGAAAAGAACAGAAGTTCTTAGACACTCTGGACAGGAAAGTCTTCCAAGGCTCAAGGCTCAATGCTAAATTCCAGAATAGCATCATATCAGCTTTATATGACGCAATATCAGCGAAACCTCTGGAAACAAATGCAGCAATTAGCTGAATCCCTGCCTCAGCAATATCAGGACTCAGCTAATGATATTATCCACAAAGGCTTAGAAGCAGGCAAGTACGAGGTCCGTGCTGCTTACAATAGTTTCGAAACCTCTTCCCGAAAAGCAGATACTGGTATCAGTGCATGTCGTTGGGCCTGGCTCAAAGCTTCAGATCTCAAGCCGGAGGTTCAAGAAAAGCTGGTAGACTTGCCTTGTGTGGGCGATAACCTTTTTGGAACAAGAGTTCAGGATACAGTAGCCCAATTTAAAGAACATTCTGAAACTCTGCGTCAATTATCTGCTATCCCACAACATGTGCCTTCTGCCTCATCCGCCCACAACAAAAAGATACCAGAAAGCCATAGTACAGACCACGTAGGTACTATCCACCAGCACCCAGTGGTAGAGCGTCCAGACTGCTGCAAAGATCCCAGCCTAGACAACCAAGGGCTTCTAGGCCTCAGCCTCCCCCTCAAACAGGCCCCGCATCAAGCTTTTGAAAAACAGCCAGAGGACAGCAGCCATTCCATCAATCCCAAACCAACCATACCAGTCAGTGGGAGGTTGAGTCTCTCTTTTTCACACCCATTGGTCCAAAATCACAACAGATCAATGGGTACTATGAATCATAATAAAAGGTTACCAACTGAATTTTCTCACAGTACCAAAAGACTCTCCACCAAAGACTCTTTGGATAAACAAGGATCATATCACTCTTCTGCAAGAAGAATTATCCACCCTTCTGAGAGCCAGGGCCATAGAACCAGTACCCTGACCTCAGCAGGGCAGAGGATTCTAGTCCTGCTATTTTCTCATTCCAAAGAAAACAGGAGGCCTACGTCCTATCCTAGACCTCCGAAATCTCAACAAATTTCTATGGAAAGAGAAGTTCAGAATGGTCTCCTTAGGCACCATGCTTCCCCTTCTTCAAACAGGAGACTGGCTCTATTCTCTGGATCTGCAAGACACTTACGCTCATTCCAATATTCTCTCCTCATCGCAAGTTTCTGCGTTTTCTGGTGGGTCATCAGCATTTCCAATACCGGGTTCTGCCATTCGGTCTTGCCTCAGCACCCAGAGTATTCACAAAGTGCCTGGCGGTGGTAGTGGCCCAGTTACACAAGGAAAGTGTACACGTTTTTCCTTACCTGGACGACTGGCTCATCAGAAGCCAATCAGAGCAAGGAGTTCTCACCTCTCTCAGGCTCACAATAAATCTACTCCACTCGTTGGGATTCCTAATCAATTATCAGAAATCCCATCTCACACCATCTCGCCTACTGCAATTCATCGGAGCAGAGTTAAACACCATAATATCAAGAGCCTTCCTCCCAGAGGACCGTGCAGAAATACTCTCCTCATTAGCAAAATCTCTGCGCACAAAGAAACAAGCGACAGCACATCAGTTTCTAACTCTGCTCGGCCACATGGCCTCCACAGTTCATGTCACTCCTATGGCCAGATTAGCCATGAGAATAACCCAATGGACATTAAGATCACAGTGGATACAAGACATTCAACCACTGTCATCTCCAGTTCAAATAACCCGCCAACTACGTTCATCTCTCCTCTGGTGGGCGAACAAGAACAACTTGCGCACAGACCTACCCTTCCAACCACCAGTTCCGCAAGTAACTTTAACTACAGATGCATCCACCTTAGGTTGGGGAGCACACCTAGACAATCTCCAAACTCAAGGTACTTGGACGAAACTCGAAGCAACATTTCAAATCAATTTCATAGAGCTTCGAGCTATATGTTATGCTCTACATGCATTCAAGGACTGCCTGTCACATAAGACGGTTCTTCTTCAAACAGACAACACAGTAGCCATGTGGTACCTAAACAAAGAAGGAGGTATGGGCTTGTATCTCCTTTGTCAAGAAGCTGCACAGATTTCGGACTGGGCACTAACACACTCCATGTTTCTCCGGGCCACTTATCTGGCGGGCATCCACAATGTAATTGCAGACCGCCTCAGTCATCAGTTCCAGCCTCACGAGTGGTCCTTGGATCCTTTAGTGGCGACCAAGATATTTCAATGTTGGAGTCAACCAACAATGGACCTCTTTGCATCCTAGCTGAATCACAAAGTGGACAGATTCTGCTCCCTGCACAAACAGAGAAACCAGTCAGCTAAGGACGCCTTTGCTCACCCTTGGAATTCAGGTCTTCTATATGCGTATTCCCCGATACCACTAATAACCAAAACTCTAGTGAAACTACAGCAGGACAAGAGGTCAATGATACTCATAGCCCCCTACTGACCTTGGCAAATGTGGTTTCCCATACTCCTCGACCTCTCGATCACAGAACCAATTCGCCTGGGTATAGCTCCCACTCTCATAACTTAGGATCAGGGCAGGTTGCGCCATCCCAACCTCCAATCCCTATCCCTGACAGCCTGGATGTTGAAAGCTTGATCTTGCAACCACTCAATCTTTCAACTAATGTATCTCGAGTGCTTGTAGCATCACGTAAGCCTTCTACACGAAAAAACTACAGTTCGAAATGGAAAAGATTCACCTTGTGGTGTACACAAAAAAGTATTGACCCTTTTTCCTGCCCCACATCATCTTTATTAGACTATCTATGGCACCTTTCAGACTCTGGTCTCCAGACCTCATCCATCAGGGTGCACTTAAGTGCAATCTCAGCTTACCATCATACTATAGGGGATGCACTGATATCCGTGCAACCCCTTGTTAGTAGGTTTATGAGAGGTTTAATTCACCTTAAACCCCCGATACGGCCACCAGTCACAGAATGGGACCTTAATGTGGTCTTAACAAGAATCATGCGTTCTCCTTTTGAACCCATGAATTCCTGTGATATTAAATTTCTTACATGGAAGGTTATCTTCTTAATAGTCATTACATCTGCTAGAAGGGTTAGTGAGTTACAAGCACTTGTCACATACTCACCTTATACAAAATTCCTTCATGACCGAGTGGTACTCCATACACACCCGAAATTCCTTCCTAAAGTAGTTACGGAATTTCATTTGAATCAGTCCATAGTCTTGCCCACATTCTTCCCAAGACCTCACTCTCACCAGGGTGAGAGGGCTTTGCATACCTTGGACTGTAAACATGCACTTGCATATTACTTAGACCACTCTGCAGTCCATAGGAAATCCACTCAACTATTTGTTTCTTTTGATCCAAACAAACCAGGTAAAGCAGTGGGAAAACAAACTCTCTCCAACTGGTTAGCAGATTGCATCGAGTTCTGCTATGAAAAAGCAGGCCTTCCTCTCAAAGGATGAGTAAAGGCGCATTCAGTAAGAGCAATGTCAACATCAATAGCACACTATCGTTCAGTGCCAATTCTTGACATATGTAAAGCTGCAACATGGAGTTCTCTTCATACCTTTGCAGCTCATTACTGTTTGGACAAAGAAGGAAGATAAGATTCAGCCTACAGACAATGTGTCTTAAGGAACTTGTTTCCAACATAATCCCAACTCTTTCTACATCCAACCTGCTGTGATTTTAGGCTGCCTCATTTTTCCCAACAGTACATCAGTTATTGTGCCCGTTGCACACGTTGTACGGTGTTGGTCCAACACAAAGATGACTCAGCCTGTAGCTTGCTAATCACCCATATGTGAGGACTAGCATCCTGCTTGTCCTGGGATAAAGCAAAATTGCTTACCTTGTAATAGGTGTTATCCCAGGGCAGCAGGATATAGTCCTCACGAAACCCAGCCGCCACCCCGCAGAGTTGGGTCCGATACGTTTTATTATTTTATTTTATTTTTTTTTAATTTTTATGAAATTTTTAAAAGTTCACTTTTGCTCAGTTATCAAAATAGAGGGAATCCCAGAGCAGGGAGCCTGATATGAGAAGGATAATTCTCCTGTGACATCTAACCTAATAACTGAGGGAGGGGGAATGTGTAGGAGACCCTTTTGAAATGCTCGTAATGTGTGAGAGGGAGAATTGGGAATTAAGAGCTTAGAAAGGCTGAGGTAGATCTTTAAAAAGTACGCGCGTGCGTACTTTTGTTCGCACAACCGGCGCAAACAAAAGTACGCCGGATTTTATAAGATACGCGCGTAGCCACGCGTATCTTATAAAATCCGGGGTCGGCACACGCAAGGCTGCGCAAAATCGGCAGCCTGTGCACGCCGAGCCGTGCAGCCTGCCTCCATTCCCTCCACGTCCCCCACCTTCCCCCCCTTCCTCTATCTAACCCACCCCCCAGCCCTACCTAAATCCCCCCCCCTACCTTTGCTGTACAAGTTATGCCTGCTTGAGGCAGGCGTAACTTGTGCGCGCCGCCTCGGCATCCCCCGGCACAGGCTGCAGTGCTGGGGGACTCGGGACCGCCCTCCCGGCCCGCCCCCGGACACACCCCCGGCTGGCCGACGTGCCCCCCCGGACACGCCCCTCTGGCCCCTTTTACGAAGCCCCGGGACTTACGCGCGTCCCGGGGTTTTGCGTGCACCGGCAGCCTATAATGTTTTTCAAAAAAAAAATGTTTCCTCACTTACAAATTTCGTCCTCTTGGAATTGCCTCTATGATGTTTAGTTTTTGAACAAATATGTTTACTTCTTATCTGTAAGTTGTATAATTAGAATGTATGTTCAAAACTTTAATATTTCATTTTGCAAAGTTGATTCTTATTTTGTAATAGTTTTGAAGAACTAATAAATAAAAAAAAATTGTGGCAGAAACCTGGCAGATAAGTGATGAATTGTATCTCTTGGTTATTCAAAAAGGACTAAGATAGTTTGTCCCCAGTGATTCTAATGCAACCTACTGGCATAACAATTTTGGAAAGATCTAGAGCAAGGGTAGCAATGCCGATTCTTGAGTGTTACATGTAAATCTAGTTTTCAGGGTATCTGCACTGAATATTGATATGATATATACTTGCATGCACTGCCTCATTATATGCAAGAATCTTATGTATAATCATTGTGGATATTCTGAAAATCAGATCTTTTGTGACTATGGAGAACTGGAGTTTCCTACCCTGTTCTAGATCTCCTCCAATCAGCATGTGACAAGTCGCATATACCATTAGTTTGACTCTCTTCACTTTTTCTGCCTGCGTTTTAAATTGTGATATCTTTTGTTTGACCAGCATAATAACTCAAAGATGTTTTAATGCATGAACTTTCAGGACTGCATCAGACCCTATTTTGCAGATGTCACTGTCGGGCTGAATTAAAGAAACATTTATTTATGGAGATTGTTGTGGGGTAAGAATTCCTACAATAGAGTTGAATTAATAGAAACTTAGTCACTGGAGGTGTTAGAAGCATTGTGAAAAAAGATGTTAAGATAGCACCGGATCAGGATTGTGAGCAGACAGCATTCATAATGAGTCATGAATCCATTATATTAGAGGTCATATTCAGATGCAGCCTGGATAGCAAAGTTAGCCAGATAAACTTATCTGGCTAACTTTGGAGGTATATTCAATAGTGCAGCTGCACTATAGAATGTAGCCAGCTAACTTTAGGTCAGCTCTTTGGCCCAACCAGACTTAGCCAGCTAAGTCATCGGCTTACACTAAATATTGGACTTTGATTAACTCAACTCCTCCCAGTTATGCCCCCGGAGTGCTCCTAACTTATCTGGCTAAATCCTAGCCACTAACTTATTAACCAGCTAGAATTTATCCTAATATATGCCCAAATATTAATTTAGCTAACGTTTGAGTTAGCCTGCTAAATGCTTTTGAATATGAACTTCCTGGTTCATATTTATTTTAATCTAATAGATAACTTTTCTTTTTTTTTTTAGTGCTGTCCTTTTTATTGCATTTTTCCAATGTCCACTTAATACTACCAAAGATCTCTTCTGTGGGAATTCTTGCCCCACGACAACCTTTAAGGTGAATTTTCAAAGGGTTATTTGTGCAAAAAAGACCATAAACATGTGTATGTGGCCCGAGCACACAATCTTTATTTTAAAAAGGGACCACATGCACATGTATATGCATATCCTAACGCTCCTTTATATGTGCAAAAACAGGGGCATATTGGGGTGTGGCTAAGCAAACTCGCATAATGATATATTTTAAAAGTGACATATTACAGCACATTTACGCATACACGTGCAAAATTTCGCTTTGATTACTGATTTAGCATTTGGTGGCTTGGTTTCTCTGGGTGAGTGGATACAGTAGTTGGCCAGAGCGTGTGAGGGAATGTATCAAGAACATATACACAGAGCATTCCTGAGATAGACAGGCCATACTGGTTGCTACCTAGGACATATAGGTTTATACTGGGGATAAGAGTAACAGACCGAGGGGATACAGGGTATTAAGGGCTATAAAGGGGAGTGGCAGTTATGTTTCTGCAACATTCAGGGGGTGGTGAGTCAGTAGTGGAACATCCCTATTGGTATTCAAGTCAGTGGCTGAGGAGGGAGAGACAGCAGTGGAGGTACCCCTTATACAGGGGATACAATACTAGGACACAGTTTGATGATATCTGAAGAACAAATAATGTTCAGGTTCAATGAGAAAACCATACCTTAGAAGGGGATCTGGTACCTACACCTGAAGGGGCTACGCTTTGCCTGAACACATCAAGATCATTACTGCCTTGGCATTTTTTTAGCTATTGGCACCTTTCAAACATCTCTAGGGACCAAAGCTGGAATCAGCCAGTCGGCCACCTCTATGTGTACAGATCCAGGTCCTGGTTGCCTTGCTCAGGAGAACACATCAATAAGTATCCTTTCCTTGGAGAAAATAGCAATACCATAAAATGAATGATTTCTATCAAATAGTATGTTTCCCTTCTGTTAAGGGGGCTATTGGTTGCACTCATCCCAATACGGGCACCAAGGGGAGATTAAGCCATCTTCCACTCCTGCAATATACAGGTGATCTGCAACACCAAGAACATCATAGTACCCAGGTTTCCAGGATTGACTCACGATGCCTTCATCCTGTCGCTGTCTGGAATTCATGACTTCTTCTAGGAAGGATACATCACCAGAGCTGGCTTCTAGGTAGGAATGTACTTCTCACTACCACCACACACCAACTAACTTCTTGTCTTTTTCATATCTAGATAGACTGACAGCATGTGCCCTGCAGGACCGTTCTGACCACCTCCTGTCAATTGTACTGCTCGTGGCCAAACCCAACACTTTTTTAACTCGCCTTTTCTGTATCATCTCCCCTACAGGTGACAGAGGATATTCACTCAAAATCTGGCTCCTCATCCCTATGGCTTGGCCACAGACTGCTGCAGAGACTCACTACAACAGGGGTCACCTAAAGACCAAGGCAGTCATCGAGAGAACCTCTGAACTACTCAAAATACATTTCCACTATCTGGATAGATGTAGAGGATGCCTTCTCTAAAACGCCACCTAAAGTCCAAGATCTTTCTAGCCTGCTGTATGCTATATAATCTGGCCAAAATCAGATGCCTACCTCCTCCAGAGGGACTGGAAGAAGAGGAGGAGGAACAGGAGCTGAGTAAGGTGAATTGCAGGGGATACTGCGCATGAATCAAGGATGGGCTATACAGGAAAGAAACACTCTGATGCAAAAACATTTTCAAAGGTGAATGAGCATTTATTTACAAATAGTGCTCCATGTGAATAAAGGGGAACAAAATTAATGCTTCCTTGGCTGCCTTTTTTTTTTACCAGATAGGGAAATTCTTCTGCCTTTGCTTGCCCTATTCTGAGAGCTCCTCTGCAGCAGGATCCTGTCACTGCTCACACTGCCCTCCAGAGGATACAGGACCTGGAGCCAGTAGTACATCAGCATGATTGCACAGGGGTGCAGCAGGAGGTGATGCAGATAACTGCATGGACAGTGGTGTTGGTGGTGGCAGCATTACTGGAGATGGTTGCGTGATGGGTTGTGGTAGCTGCAGGAGACGGGGGTGGGGGGGGGGGGTCTTATTTGAAGCATATCCCTCCACACTGCTGACTATGCATCCATGGACTGGTGAAGGCCTTGTAGCTATTCCTGGATGCTCCATAGCTCATGCTGCACACCCTGCCTTTCCTCCCTCACTGCATTCTGGAGGCAGTGTACCTTTGCTTGCGTATGCTTATGTTCTCACAGGACAAGCAGGATGGTAGTCCTCGCGTATGGGTGTGATCATCCGTGATTGTGCTCCATCCTGAACACTTTTGACAAAGTTTCTAGAACTTTGACTGGCACCTACTGCTCATGCCCAGCATAGCACCAACCCTGCATCCAGCAGGGGTCCCCCTTCAGTCTTCTTTTTTCCGCGCAGCAGTAGCCACGCGGGTTAAGGAGCTCTCCAGAGATTCCTGACAGGAATTTTTCCTCACGGAATTTTGTTAGAAAATTTAAAAAATGTTTACCCCACAGGGGTCCCCTTATCGATAACTTTACTCCGCGTTTGAATGGTAAGTTTTTTTTTACCCATTTCCGGTCGATTCCCGTTGAGTTTTTCCCTCTAGGCCTACCGGCCATCGACCGTACCGCAGCTAAATTTGTCGAGGCCATAGCATCTGGTTTCCATTGGTGCCCTGACTGCTCTCGAACAATGTCCATCACTGACCCTCACACGGTCTGCGTGATGTGCTTGGGATCCGACCATGATGTCCTTGCTTGCACTGAATGTGCCCAAATGATCCAAAGGGTCGCAAGGCTCGGTAAGAAAAGATGGGACTTCTCTTTCGGCTAAAAACCCCGACGCCATCGATAGCTTTGACATCGTCTGAACCAGTGCCGTCTACATCGCGCCAGCACCGGGAAACCGCTGCTATCTGACCGGCTTCAATGGCTCCGTGGGTGTCGATCCCCTCTCTTCCTCCTTGGGAAAAACACCAAGGTGAACTTCGAGAAAAACATCGACACCGCCATCATAAAGCTCAGGCCACCGATACAGGCAAGCCCTCGGCATCAACGTCGTCTGAGCCACCGATAAAGAAACCTCGTACGGAACAGGCCTTGTCTTCTTCTGTCTCTGAGTCACAGAGGTGTGCCGGGACACGCCTCTGTGACTCAGAGGCGTGTCCCGGCACGCCTCTGAGTGCCGGGATCCCAGCACCTCTGGACAGGTGCCGGGATCCGCGATTCCACCTTCACCGGTGGACCCTCCAGCTACGCCAGTGCTGCCTCCTACTCCGGAACCGGGTATCCATGCCCCAGGTTTCCATGAGGAATTGGATCGGATGATCCAAGAGGCCATTGGTAAAGCACTCCAGGGGTTCAAACCTCCATCAATGCCGGTGCCGGTTCCTCCTCCGGCCATCGATCCGATACCATGGTACTTGCACCGCTATTAGCAAGAATGGACAAGTTAATCGATGCCCTTCCACCGGTGGATCCGAGGGAACCAGTGGGGCCGATTCCTTCCTCACTGATTCCCTTGTCATCGGAAGAAGAAGAAGAAACACCGCTCTCCATTCCGCCTTCAGGAGTGCTACCTCTGACACAACCATCGATGTCACCAATTCCATCAGTGCTGCCATCAATGCCTTCGATTCCTCTTCCGAGGCCATCGATGCCTAGGCCAGGGCCTTTAGGAATAACATCGTTACTCCCTTCTGAGGAACATTTGGGAGCTGTTGATGACCCTTATAATCCCTGGACTGATGATTCATCCCAAGATTCCGATGATCTACCTTCACAGCCCTCTCTTCCTGATGAAAGGAAGCGTTCTCCTCCAGAGGACCTGTCCTTTATAAATTTTGTAAAGGAAATGTCTGAAATGGTCTCATTCCTGCTTCAGACTGAAGAGGACTCTAGACATCAGATGCTGGAGCTTCTACAATTTCTCGATGCTCCTAAGGAAATCATGTCCATCCCTATCCATGACATCCTTTTGGACCTTTTAAAGAGAAATTGGGAGCACTCTGGCTCTGTGGTACCTGTTAACCGAAAAGCAGATGCCACCTACCTAGTCCAGTCAGCCCCTGGCTTCCAAAAGACTCAACTAGATCATCACTCGGTGGTTGTAGAGTCAGCTCAAAAGAGGGCCCGGCACTCCAAACCTCACTCTTCCATTCCCCCAGGAAAGGAACAAATTCTTGGAATTTGGAAGGCGAGTGTTCCATGGATCAATACTCATCTCTCATATTGCGTCCTACCAATTGTACATGACCCAATACAACAGGGCCTTATTTACAAAAATCCAAGAATTTGCTGAAGCCTTACCTCTGCAATTCCAGGACCAACTTCATGCTCTAGCACAAAAGGGCTTAGATGCTGGCAAACTTGAAGTGTGATCAGCGTATGACATCTTCGACACCGCCTCCGTGTGAGAAGATGGGCCTGGTTAAAGTCTTCAGAGGTACAGGACAGATTAGCTGACTTACTCTGTGCAGGGGATCATCTTTTCGGGGAAAAGATTCAAGAAGCAGTGGCGCAGCTCAAGGACCACCAAGAGACTGTGCCAGCTCTCCTTGCTTCCTTCCAATCTCTCTTCCAATAGGCCTTTTAGGAGAGATTCCAAGAGACAAGTCTACCGGCAGAGGAGATACTATCCCCCAGTATCCAGGGGTCGGCCTTCTAAGCCTTATCAAAAAGGCCAATCCAGGCAACCTAGAGTACAGAAGTCAGAGCCAGACCCCCAACCAGGTCCACCATCTGGCTTTTGACTCCTTCCTAGAGAGCAGTACCCAGCCTCCACTTCCAACTATTCCGGTCGGAGGCCGGTTGTGCCACTTCTCCACCGTATGGCACACAGTCACCAAAGCTCAGTGGGTACTTGCAAATAGTAACTCAAGGTTACCACCTCAACTTTCTCTGTGTTCCACTGGATTCCCCACCTCTGCTGATGTGGGGAAAATACGACCACTCACCACTTCTAGAGCAGGAGGTCTCCCTCCTCTTCCAGTCCCGTGCAATAGAACTGGTGCCTCTCTCCCAGCAGGGGAAGGGGTTCTATTCCAGGTATTTCCTGATACCAAAAAAGTCAAGTGGGGTGCGCCCAATACTGGATCTTCGCACCTTAAACAAATACCTACAAAGAGAAAAGTTCAAGATGGTGACCTTGGGTTCTCTTCTTCCCCTTCTTCAAAGGGAAGATTTTCTCTGCTCTCAAGACCGACAGGACGCTTATTTTTATTTATTTATTTATTTAACTTCTTTTACTATACCGATACTCAAGACCAGGTCTTATCGTACCGGTTTACAATAGAACAGGGGGAAACCAATTAACATCTAGGTAGAAATGAAAAGTTACATTAAAACAGGGAGCGTAAAACATGGAAGATGGAAGATAGGGCAGAATTAAACTATAACAATAAGGAGTGATAAATATAATCAACAAAAAACAATAAATTAGTAATTGCTTACACACACATTTCAATTACTCTGTCACATCGCAGATTCCTAGTAGGCCCAAAACACTTCCAATATTGAGTGTTACCATTCAGCCCAGCATCTGCCCCCCGAGTCTTCACCAAGTGCCTCGTAGTGGTAGTTGCCTATCTCAGGAGTCAGTGTCCACATCTACCCCTATCTCGACGATTGGTTGATTAGGGCTCCCACTCGGCAAACTGCATTGACGTCCCTACGTCTCTCTAGGTATACCCTGATCTCCCTAGGGTTCCTCATAAACTATCCAAAATCCAGGCTAGTTCCTTCCCAAACCCTATCCTTCATAGGGGAAGACTTGGACACACTAAAAGCAAAAGCCTTCCTGCCTCAGGATCGAGCTCTCACTCTCGCTTTTCTGGCCCATTGACAACAGTCAACTGCACGTCATTTCCTCATACTACTGGGTTATATGGCCTCCACAGTTCATGTCACTCCCATGGCTCGCCTTGCCATGAAGATAATGCAGTGGACTCTTAAGAGCACAGTGGACTCAGTCTTCTCAGCCAATGTCCTCCACGATCCGCATCACCAAACAGCTCCTATTGTTGCTGGCTTGGTGGGTAATCCAATCCAATCTGTTTCAAGGCCTGCCGTTTCAGGTTCCAGAACTTCAAATAACCTTGACAACAGATGCCTCCAACCTTAGCTGCAAACCTGCAAACTCAGGGCATTTGGTCTCCAGAGGAAGCCAAACACCAAATAAATTTCCTGGAGCTTCGAGCAATCAGATATGCCCGCAGGGTTTTTCAAGATCGCCTTTCCAACCAGGTCATCCTGATTCAGATAGACAACCAGGTGGCCATCTGGTACATCAACAAACAAGGGGGAACGGGCTCCTACCTTCTGTGTCAGGAAGCTGCACAGATATGGGCGAAGGCCCTTTCTCACTCGATGTACCTCAGAGCCACCTACTTGCTGGGAGTGGACAATGTGTTGGCGGACAAGCTGAGTTGCACTTTTCAACCGCACGAGTCGTCCCTCAACCCCACTGTAGCGAACTCAATATTCCAATGTTGGGCTTAGCCTTACATAGACCTCTTTGCGCCAATCCACAACCCCAAAGTATGGAACTTCTACTCCCTCACTCGCAGCCAACACTTACAGCTGACCGTGGGCCAGCGGTCTCCTTTATGCGTACCCTCCATTTCTACTCATTTCAAAGACTCTCGTGAAGTTGCGAAGGGGCAAGGGACTAATGATTCTCGTAGCCCCTCATTGACCACGTCAGGTCTGGTTTCCAATTCTCCAAGACCTATCTGTGCACTGGCACATTCCTCTGGGGAAGAACCCACTTCTGATCACTCAGAACGTCGGCTGCCTTCGCCACCCCAACCTCCAGGCTCTGTCTCTGACAGCTTGGATGTTGAAAGGTTAATACTCCAACTTCTTAACCTTTCAGAGCCCGTTTCCCGTGTCCTAGTAGCTTCACGAAAGCCTTCCAAAAGGCAGTCTTATCATTACAAATGGAACAGGTTTATGGTATGGTGTACTTCCATTTATTTAAGAGCTTTTATATACCGATGTTCATGTACTGGTACATATCACGTCGGTTTACATAGAACCAAAGTTGGAAATTACATCGAACAAGAAAATTAGAAAAAATTACATTGAACAGGAAAATTAAGAAACAAGATAATTACATTGAGTAAGAGGGTGCAAATAACAGGGCTAACTTCGTGAGAACTTATAGATAAAGCTGAGGAAGACTTAAAATTTAAAATTATTACAAATAAAAATAACAGTCAACAAAATTTAAAATTATAAAATTATTATAAATAACAAATAGCGGACAACAAACTCGGAGTTACGACCGACTTAATAAGCATGAGTGCAAATTAAAGTACAGCTAACAGGAAATGTATGTATACAGCATCAGACATCTGGTGTAATGGGGTAAGAAATGCGTGAATCAATCCCAAAGGGAGAGACCTTTAAGTGAAGGCTTTTGTAAAAAGCCAAGTTTTGAGCTTCTTTTTGAATGTTCGACTACAGGTCGAACTTCCATGTCCATCGATCCCTTCATTTGTTCCACACCGAAGTTTCTGGACTACCTCTGGCACCTGTCAGTCAGGCCTCAAAACTTCTTCTATCAGGGTACATGTCAGTGCAGTAGCCGCCTTCCATAAAGGTGTTGGGGATGTACCTATTTCAGTGCAACCCCTTGTAACCCGCTTTTTGAAGGACTTGCTACACCTTACACATACACAAAGCAGGAAGTCAACAAGAAAAAAGCAGAATTGCTTATTTTTATTATTTTCTCACAATTAAGTATTAAATTAGAAAGACAGCTAATCAGAAATGGTAACCACACCCATTCCCCATTTAGAGTACATTTTTGAACCATGTAACCGTATAATAATGGCACCCTATGGATAATTGAGAAACCACATATTTGTGCCTGACTGTAAACCGTTGTGATGGTGCTCTACTATACGACGGTATAGAAAAGTTTTAAATAAATAAATAAATAAACATCCACTGCGCACTCCGGCTTCTTCCTGGGACCTCAACATGGTTTTAGGATGGCTCATGAAACCGCCGTTTGAGCCTCTCCAATCCTGTGATCTCCGCTATCTCACCTGGAAAGTGATTTTTCTTTTGGCGATCACATCCGCTTGCAGAGTTAGTGAGTTACAGGCCTTAGTCACCTACCCGCCTTACACTAAACTTCTGCATGATAGGGTAGTACTCCGTACTCACCCTAAGTTTCTGTCCAAGGTAGTATCGGAGTTTCATATCAATCAATCCATTATACTACCCACCTTCTATCTCAGGCCCCATTCAAATCCAAGAGAACAGGCTCTGCATACCCTTGACTGAAAACATGCTCTAGCCTTCTATCAAGACCGTACAGCTGCACACAGAAAATCTACTCAATTGTTTGTTTCCTTCAATTCCATCAAACTGGGTAAACTTGTGGGTAAGCAGACTCTCTCCTCCTGGTTAGCGGACTGTATTTCCTTTTGCTATCAGCAGGTAGGCATTTCGCTTCAAGACAGTGTTAAAGCACACTCTATCAGGGCCATGGCAACATCAATAGCGCACCTACGCTCTGTGCCGCTTGCTGATATCTGTAAGGCTGCTACCTGGAGTTCTCTCCACACCGTCGCAGCCCATTATTGTTTAGACAAGGCTGGCAGACAAGATTCCATCTTCGGCCAGTCTGTGCTACGCAACTTATTTGCGAACTGAAGTACCAACACCCTTCCTTTGACCCATTAGGGTTCAGGGTGACCTCTACCAAATTTCACCCCAGTTGTTGTGCCTGTTGCACATCTTTGGGTACATTTGGTGCATTGCTCGGGCATCCTCAGCTCTGTATTCACCCATATGTGAGGACTACCATCCTGCTTGTCCTGTGAGAAAGCAGAGTTGCTTACCTGTAACAGGTGTTCTCACAGGACAGCAGGATGTTAGTCCTCACGAAACCCACCCGCAGTGTTGGGTTTGGTACGTTTTCTTATTTTCTTTTTCGCATGTATTTTTGCTATAAGATGAGACTGAAGGGGGGACCCCTGCTGGATGCAGGGTTAGTGCTGTGCTGAGCATGCCCAGTAGGGGCCAGTCAAAGTTCTAGAAACTTTGACAAAAGTGTTCCGTGATTGGGCTCCATCCTGATGATGTCACCCATATGTGAGGACTAACATCCTGCTGTCCTGTGAGAACACCTGTTACAGGTAAGCAACTTTGCTTTCTCCATCAGCCAGGCATTAATACTAATTATGTGCCTCTCTGCTGGAGTAACTAGTATCTCCTCCTCTTGAGTAGGGATTTGCTCCTCCTTTATCAAATTGCTCTCCTGCTGCCCACCTTCAAGCTGCCTAATGACAGGTATCACTGAACAAGGCTCAGGTGGCTGGCTTCCCTCCTTCTCCTCAATGGCCTGGTGCAGTTCTTTGGTGGGTACCTCTTCCTACATGTCCTCCTCAGCGCTATCTTCCAGTATCCGTTGATGCCACTGTGCCCTTCATGGGCCACTGGGTATAGATTGATCTGCTTGGTTATCATACTGCTCCCCTGCAACAGTGGAAAATGTACAGGCTTTAAATTAACATATGTTAATCTCTATGAATCTTCCTTTCAGCCTAACATAGCAGCTCCATGATCCCTCATTGAGCACCTTCTGATACAGGAATGCTTTGTATAGATTTTGTAGTGTAATGCTGATATTTTGCTTGGAATCACAAGTAATATAGTAATGACAGCAGGTAAAGACCAAATGGTCCATCTAATCTGCCCAGAAATTTGCTTATGATATTAACTGCAGCCCCATGCATTCTGTTAAAGGTAGTAACCGCCACTTCGTGCAAATTACCACCATGCAGAAATAGTATACCATCCCTTTAAGTCTTTAGGGATCCTCAGTGCTTGTCCCATGCCTTTTTGAATTAATTAACTGTTCTCATTTCACCATCTCTTCTGGGAGGGCATTCCAGGCATCCACCACATGCTCTGTGAAGAAAGTGTATTTCCTGATATTTGTTCTGAGTTGTCCCCTCTGGAGTTTCATATCATGACCCCTAGTTCTACTGTTTCCTTTCCATTGGAAAATGTTTGAAGTTTATACATTAATACCTATCAGGTATCTCAAGGTCTGTATCATCTCTCCCCTCTTCTCCAAGGTATATATATTTAGATCCTTCAGTCCCTCCTCGTGGATCTTCTGAAACAGACTCCCACACCATTTTGATCTCCTTCAACTGGACCATTTCCATCCTGTCTCTATCCTTTTAGAGATATGGTCTCCAAAACTGAACACAGTATTCCAAAAGAGGCATCACCAAGGATCTGTACAAGGACATTATCACTTCTCTTTTCCTGCTAGTTATACCTCTGTCTACGCAGCCCATCTTTCTGGCTTTAGTTACCACCTTATCACATTACTTCACCATCTTCAGCTCACCAGACTCAATCACTTCAAGGACCTTCTGGTTCATGCATGCTAATCTTTTGCCCCCCCCATCCCCCCATCACATACAGCTGTTTTGGATTTCCCCACCCCCAAGCCCATTACGCTGCACTTCTTAGCATTGAATTGCAGCTGCCAAATCTTCCACCACTCCAAGTTTTCTTAAATCACTTTTATTCTCTCTACTCCTTCAGGCATGTCAACTCTGTTACAGATCTTAGTATCACCTGCAAAAAGGCAAACATTTCCTTCTAACCCTTCCACAATGTCTCACACAAAGATATTTAAGATAATCGGTCCCCAAACTGATACTTGAGGCTCTCCACCTAACACCATTCTCTCATCAGAGCGGGTTCCATTTACCATCACATATTGTTTCTTGTCAATTAACCAGTTAGTAATCCACTGCACCACCTTGGCATCCACACCCAAGCTTCTCATTTTATTCATGAGCCTCCTATGTGGGACTGTATGGAAAGCTTTGCTGAAATCCAAATTAATCACATCGAGTGCTCTTCCTTGATCCAGTTCTCTGGTCACCCAATCAAAAGATCAAACAGATTTGTTTGGCAGGATCATCTGCTGATAAATCCATGCTGCCTTGGGTCCAGCAACCCACCATTTTTGTAAATAGTTCACTATCTTTTTCCTTCAGCATTCTCCCCATTAATTTTCCCACCATGAAGTGAGGCTAACCAGCCTGTGGTTTCCAGGCTCTTCTCTGCTACCACTCTTGTGAAGTGGAACCACCACTGCTATACTCCAATCACGTGGCACCCCACCCCATTTCCAGGGATCTATTGAAGAGGTCTTTCAGCGGACCCGTCAGCACATCTCTGAGCTCCCTCAGTATCCTGGGATGTACCTCATCCAGCCCCATGGCCTTGTCCACCAGCATGCAGAACTGCAGAGAGAACTTTCTAAATTCAATAAGTTTTCAAAAGGGTTGCTTAAGGGCTCAAGGTGTGGAGAACCTCCAGGTGCAAAGCAAACTCTGAGGAGTAACTTAAATTAGGTCACTGTTCTAGTCCTTAGTGTTTACCATATTTAGAAGAAGCAGATGTGGAGTAACTGATTGCTCTCAGCTGGGAGATGTATTGTTAGTCCTACAAAACCACATGATCCTGTACATAAGAACATAAGAAATTGCCATGCTGGGTCAGACCAAGGGTCCATCAAGCCCAGCATCCTGTTTCCAACAGAGGCCAAACCAGGCCACAAGAACCTAGTAATTACCCAAACATTAAGAAGATCCCATGCTACTGATGCAATTAATAGTAGTGGCTATTCCCTAAGTAAACTTGATTAATAGCAGTTAATGGAATTCTCCTCCAAGTACTTATCCAAACCTTTTTTTGAACCCAGCTACACTAACTGCACTAACCACATCCTCTGGCAACAAATTCCAGAGCTTTATTATGCGTTGAGTGAAAAAGAATTTTCTCCAATTAGTCTTAAATGTGCTACTTGCTAACTTCATGGAATGCTCCCTAGTCTTTCTATTATTCGATAGTGTAAATAACCGATTCACATCTACTTGTTCAAGACCTCTCATGATCTTAAGGACCTCTATCATATCCCCCTCAGCCGTCTCTTCTCCAAGCTGAACAGCCCTAACTTCTTCAGCCTTTCCTCATATGGGAGCTGCTCCACCCCCTTTATCATTTTGGTTGCCCGTCTCTGTACCTTCTCCATTGCAACTTTATCTTTTTTGAGATGCGGTGACCAGAATTGTACACAGTATTCAAGGTGTGGTCTCACCATGGAGCGATACAGAGGCATTATGACATTTTCCGTTTATTCACCATTCCCTTTCTAATAATTCCCAACATTCTGTTTGCTTTTTTGACTGCCACAGCACACTGATCCGATGATTTCAATGTGTTATCCACTATGACGCCTAGATCTCTTTCTTGGGTGGTAGCTCCTAATATGGAACCTAACATTGTGTAACTATAGCATGGGTTATTTTTCCCTACATGCATCACCTTGCACTTGTCCACATTAAATTTCATCTGTCATTTGGCTGCCCAATCTTCCAGTCTTGCAAGGTCCTCCTGTAATATATCACAATCCGCTTGTGATTTAACTACTCTGAATAATTTTGTATCATCCGCAAATTTGAAAATCTCACTTGTCGTGCTCCTTTCCAGATCATTTATATATATATATCGAAAAGCACTGGTCCAAGTACAGATCCCTGAGGCACTCCACTGTTTACCCTTTTCCACTAAGAAAATTGACCATTTAATCCTACTCTGTTTCCTGTCTTTTAACCAATTTGTAATCCAAGAAAGGACATCATCTCCTATTCCATGTCTTTTTAGTTTTCTTAGAAGCCTCTCATGAGGGACTTTGTCAAACGCCTTCTGAAAATCCAGATACACTACATCTACTGGTTCACCTTTATCCACATATTTATTAACCCCTTCAAGAAAATGAAGCAAACTTGTTAGGCAAGACTTCCCTTGGGTTAATCCATGTTGACTGTGTTCCATTAAACCATGTCTTTCTAATTGTTCTACGATTTTGATCTTGAGAATAGTTTCCACTATTTTTCCTGGCACTGAAGTCAGTCTCACTGGTCTATAGTTACCTGGATCGCCCCTAGAGCCTTTTTTTAAATAATGGGGTTGCATGCCCTACTCTTCCAGTATGCTGCTGGTCTTTCAAAGGTAAGTGTTACAAACTAATGATTGTTGTAGTTTTTGAAGAGATGTCTTCATCTGATCCTTCAGTTCAAAGGTGGGGTTTACCAGTAAGGCTAGCCCTTGTGAGAATGGAGAAGGTTAGGCTAGATATAGGTCATAATTGTGACAGCTGTTTTAGTACAGCTAGGCATTGTTTCTCTTTAGAAACAGAACTGTAGCATTTATTTTCTGTTACATCTGAAGTCCATGGAACATAGAGGTACATACTGAAGAATAATTTCAGTGGGAAGTTTGACAGAGACTTGCATGTGCAGTGGGCTCTGAGTTAGATTCTGTGACAGGGTTTGAAGCGATGAGTTGTAGTTTACATAGTATGACGTCTATGGCTATGAGACTGTATATAATTTATTTTATTTTATTTTTAACTTTTATATACCGACATTCTTGCATTAAATGCAAATCATGCCGGTTTACAGTGAAACAGAAAAAGCAGGAAAAAATTCCTTAGTCGAATACAATGAAACAGCTTAGTTAACAAAGGAAACATAAAAATAAATATATAATGATATAGGATAGGGTCCATCACATTTCAATGGGAATACATGTAGGATTGGGTGGGAACACCTTGAAGGGTTACCAGCTATGCTGAGGATGCCTTCCAATTAATGCCTCATAACAGTGCTGCCTGTGACCCAGAGAAATTTCTAGATCTAAATATGTATGAATAAGGGTTTGTTGAAGCTGAAGACAGTAACAGGGCCCAGGACAGGTTTGGAAAGCCCTGACAGAGACAGACTTTGTGAACATCTCTCTGATGGCCAAATAATGAACGTACTTTCAGCACCATTCCGCCAAGCTCTCAGCCAGTCCAACTACCACCTCCTCTTCCGGCGTAGCTTCCATGCCATCTTCTTGAGGTCCTCAATCTATGGGGCGAAACAGGATGACAAAGTTAAGTGTGCATCATAGCTGTTACTGTGACCTCCATACTGATGTGTAACAATGTATCCTACTGATGTCTGAAGTGAGTAGCATGGCTCTTTGCACTACATTAATGTACACAGACGGCGTGTGCTGCCACCTGGCCCAAAATGCATCCTCCATGAAGGGTTATGATACCTCTGTTCATCAGTAAGCAAGCTGTGCAGTGTAGCCAGTGGGAATATCTCTTTCCAGAGAGGAGATAGCTTTGTGGAGTAACAAGAACCAGTTTATGTATAAAATCAACCTAGCAAATATATTTGCTAGAAAATGTATAAGTTGTTATATTGACCTAGAATATGAGCATTGAAAAAGAATGGGATTGCTGACCAAATAAATGAATGAGGATTTTGTAAACCATTGTGATCTGATTCTGGAACGACGGTATATAAAACACCTAAATAAATAAATAAATGCAACAGGCCCTAATGTATGCCTTCTAAAAGGAAGCCATAGGTTTCCAGTCTTCTAGGTACCACCATAGAATGCACAAAATGTGCCAAAGGAAGTTGTATCTCATCATTTCTTAGCATTCAGACAGGTGAATCCAGAACCAGTGGGTTATGAATTTCAATCAGCAGATGGCGATGGAGCGAAGCTGACATCATGGAATATATACCTCTGCAGTGACAGCCTGCCAGTATTTTCAGTCTCCAGCAGATGGTGGACATGCATCTCCCTACTGGGAATTGCTTTAAGTTTTCAAAGGAGGTAAAAAAAGGGAATTTTTGCTCTCCTGTGGTGATAACAAATGGTCCCTCCCTCAGTTGAGAAATCCTGAGGTGATATCCTTTGATCCCTCCCTCAGATGAGTGCCTTGACCCGGTAGCCGGTTTTCAGCAGGTGTGGACTTAGCTGTTAAAAAAAAAAAAAAAAAAAAAAAGCTAAAGGCAGCAGGTGCAGGAAGCCGTGCATGGTGGTGAAGGTATATGCCCCCTCTCCCTGTAGCCGGAAACCGATTTTGAACTCAGCCAGGATAAGCTGAGCTCAGGTAAAGAGTAAAAAAAAAAAATATAGATATATATAATCAGAGAAGGAGGTGAGTTTTTGTAGTAGTTCCTCTCTCCTTTGGTCTCTGTGCTTGGCACGCCAATCCAACGTTGGTTCCCATCTCTGGGAGAGTTTGGGGGATGTGGGTAGCCTGGCGTATTGAGCATCCTTTTGGCTAGGCCCTGTTTTTAGGCTTTTCTTGTTTGCCACATGGTAGAGTGTGGCGGCATTTTGCGTGCTTTTTCCTACTCATTAGGCTGCCCTCTTCAGTTCCTTCGGTTTGTGCAAGTGCATCCAGGAATGCATCCAGTTTGTGCACCTAGTTGGACACTTAGTTGGGCGCCTGGTTGGACGTCCAGTTGGTTAGGGGCATCTATCTGTGCACTCATTCGCACACGCATGTCTGTGCAGCCTCGTGGGAGCCCAGTTTTGGGCACCCATCGCGGCATAGTGTTGAGCACTTAAATTTTGGGCACCTAGCTTTTGCAGCACCATTGCAGCTGGACACACACTCCTAAGCCTCTTATTACAGTGTACTAATAGACTGACGCCTATAGCAAAGAAACCTAAGCACCTTACCCTGTGTGCTACTTTTCATATTCAGGCATCTCAGCCTGGCTTGTCAGCTTTGCTTGGAGGCTCAGGGGGAATTGCCTTCCTCGATTTACTAAGCCCGATTCTTCCCATCCTGATGCAGGATTGAGAAAAGAGCTTCCAGAAGGGTTGCCTAACTTTGGAGCTCCCCTAATTGGTTTGTCAGCGGGGAAAAGTAGTTCAGTGGGCTTAGGACAGATGCCCCCTGGTTTTGGCATGGATCCCTCTGCCTTTTCTTGGGTATAATTTTTTCAAGGACTACAGTCTCTTTTTTTTTTTTTTTTTTCTTCAGGCACAGTCCTCTGCCCTGGCCAACTTAACAGGTCAGGGTCACAGGCGGTTAAATCTCGCACATCTGGTGCTGCAGCTAAGCATTGGGATATGCCTTGATAGTCTTCCTGATAGGGACCCAAATGGCACTGATGATGAAGCCGATTCTTACTCCCCAGAGGACAGGGAAATTCCTCCGGGATTGGAGCCATATAGAACTAAGTTGTGGTTCTTTCATAGAGATGACTTACTGGCTCTGATTTCCCAGACACTGAAGATGCTGAGAGCACCTGGAACTGAATCCATGTCTGAACCAAAGAAAGATCACATTTTGATTTCTTTGTGTAAAGCTTCATGTTTCTTTCCTATTATGGAGGCCATTCAAGAATTAATTGATCTTGAGTGGGACACCCTGGAAGGTCATTTCAAAGAGGATGAGTTTTAGAAGGCCTGTACCCCCGGAACCAGCTGCGCTAGAGCAATTACACTTTCCAAAAGTGGATGCACTGCTGTGTTCTGTTGCCAAGCCAATGACTATTTCTGTAGAAGGGTGAGCTGCTTTGAAGGATGCTCAGGATAGGAGGATTGATGCCATCCTTAAACAGGCCTCTGAAGCAATGGCAATGAATTTGCAGATAGCTTCTTGTTTGTTCCTTGGCAGCTCGCTCTTGTTTGCTTCTCTCTCAGGAAGTTGATGAATCTGGTGTGAATGCCACGGGAGTGATGGAACTAGCAGTCACCTTTTTTGGCAGATGCAGGCTGTGATTTGGTCCACCCTTCAGTCAGAGAGGGGTGGATTTGGTAATAGCGGCCAGGCATCAGTTATGGCTGAGAAATTTGTCTGCCAATGCAACTTCAAGTCTGACCTTACAAAGCTTCCTTTTAAAGGCTCGCTCTTGTTTGGGAGCGAGCTGGAGAAAATGGCCAATAAGTGGGATGCCAGAGGATAAGAAACAGACGCCACACTCCTTCAGCATGAGAGGTCACACTAGGGGATCCAAACGTTTTCGACCCTACAGAGGAGTGGCTTTTCAGAGGGCTCAACCTTTGGATAGGTCTCAGTCCTTTCATGCCAGTCAGCCCAGACAGGGCTCGGGTAGTGGAGCCCCTGTGCCTCACAGTGAAGGTGTGCTGACCCACCCTCTGAAAAGGAGATAGGGGGTTGCCTCTCTCTCTTTTATTTGGAGGTTGGTTGAAATCACATCAGTCCTCTGGGTTCTGGAGGTGATATGAGATGGCTATGTGCTGGAGTTTCATAGTGTTCCTCGGATTGTATTCATGGTTTTTCCCTGCAACTCTCTGCAGAAGGACAGGCAGTGGAGTATACTTTAAGAATTCTGAGTGCCCACGTCTCAAGAAAATACAGGCCGATATTCCATTTATTTCATTGTGCCCAAGAAAGAGGGCTCTTTTTGCCCCATCGAGGATCTCAAGGGAGCCAACTGTCATTTGCATGTGACTCGTTTTCGCATGGAAACCTTGCGCTCAGTGATAATGGCTGTACAGTTGGAGGGGTTTCTGACATCACTAGATATATCTGAGGCATACCTGCATATTCCCATCCATCTAGAGCATCAACGATTTCTGCGTTTCATGGTTTTGGGATGTCATTATCAGTTTCAAGTGCTACCTTTTTGGTTTAGCCACCATGCTCAGAACCTTTTCCAAGGTTATGTTGGTGGTGGCAGAATTGAGAGAAGATGGTATCCTAGAACACCCATTCTTGGATGACTGGCTGATTTGGGCCAAGAGTCTGGAAGAGTCTCCGGGTGTCACACAAGGTGATCTCCTTGTTACAGGAGCTAGGTTGGGTGCTGAACTTGGCCAAGAGCAATCTTCAACCATTTCAGTCACTAGCGTATCTCAGTGTTCGATTTCAACATGAAGGGCATGGTGTTCCTGCAGGAGAGCCGTATTCAGAAGCTGATGGTGCAGATGTGTCTCTTGATGAGCACAGTATGCCAAACAGTGTGGTCCTATCTACAGGTGCTTGAATTGATGATGGCTGTGACCCTGGAGGTGGTGTCATGGGCAAGGGCACATATGCGTCCTCTTCAGCACTCTCTGTAGTTTCAATGGAGACTGCAATCTCAGAAGTATTTGATTCGGCTTCACCTACCGATGGAGGTCTGCCCTCACCTGCAGTGGTGGTTACAAATAGATCATCTAAGAAAGGGGGTTTCCCCAAGATCACCGGACTGGCTAGTACTCATGACAGATGCGAGCCTTCTGGGTTGGGAAGCTCATTGTCAGGAGCTGACAGCATAAGAGCGCTGGAGTTAAGAATAGTCTCTCTAGAACAGTGGTTCTCAACCAGTGTGTCGCGACACAGCAAAGACTAGTCAGGGAGGTGACTGGTGTGTGTGTGAGGAAGAGATACTAATTAGGGAAGTTACTAGTCTGTGTGAGACAGAGACTGGTTGTGACTGGTTGTGGGCCTTAAGGAAGAGGACTGTGAGGACATAGCTTCAGCAGCCACTTCTGCTTCTGGTGAGTGCTATTGGTCTGCAAGGGAAAAGAGTAGGAGAGTTACTGGAGAGGGTAAGTAAAGGCAGCTTTTTAAATTTATGTTTCTTGATTGACTGCCATTTTAATTATTGGGTATTATGTGATGTGTCTGCTGTTTTGAAATATTTTGATATTTAAACAATTTTTTATTAATTTTTATGAGTTTTTAATTGTTGGATGTTATTCTGTTCATCAGCTGTTTTGTAACATTTATTAGTATAGTTTTACAATTATTTCTAAGTGGGTATCTATATCTTGGCTTGCTATGTTTCCCAATAGGAGGTGTATTAGTGTTTAGGGCCTGGTTAAATATTTGTAGTGGTAAATTACTGTCTTTTCATAAGGAGGGGTATTGTGCCTGCCAGTAAAGAGAGTTTGTTTTGCTTTTACTGAAATGTCATCAGATCCAGAATATCTTTTTTTGTATGGTGAGCTGTACGGGTAATTCCCTAGTTCTGCTCTGCACCCATTTTTGGGGGTCGACATGGTTCCTGAGGATGCAGAATGAATATTTACATTTTGTCCCGTGACGGTCACATGTTCAGTGTGTCACACACTTGAGAACCATCTGTCAGGTGTGTCCCGGCTGAAAAAAGGTTGAGAACCACTGCTCTAGAGCATCAATCAGCTGGAAGCCCGTACTGTCCAGTTGGTCTGCTTGTGGTTCGGCGACCAATTGCAGGGTCGAGCATTCCGGGGTAATGACAGACAGTGCAACAACAGTGGCTTACATCAGCAAGTGTCGCAGGAAATAGCCCAATTTATGGAATGGGCGGAAGTGCATTTTCAGGAGATCTTAGCCTTGTACACATTTCAGGAAAAGACAGTGAAAGAGCAGATTTGCAGATTTTCTCAGCAGAGTCTGGATCCAGGAAAATTGGAATTGTCAAATGAGGTGTTTCAGCTAATAGTGGAGCGCAGGGGCCTTCCATTTCTGGATGTGCTGTTGACTTCTCGCAGTGCAAAGGTTCCTCGATTCTTCAGTCGCAGGAGAGATCCAAAGTCCTTGGGCATCAATGCCTCATGCAAGAGAGATTGGAGGGCAATCTGCTGTATGCTTTTCTTCCATGATCCTTGTTGGGCAGAATGGTTTGGAAGATTGAGAGTCACCGGGGGACGGTGCTTCTGGTGGCACCAGATTGGCCCAGGAGACCATGGTATGCAGATCCTCAAAGGCTCCTAGTGGACTCTGCCTTCCGGTTTCCAGCGCACAGGGATCTACTTCGGCAGGGGCCTGTTCTCCACGAAGATCCAACTTCATTTTTTCTTATGCTATGGCCCTTGAAAGGGCTTGGTTGCTAAAGCATGGATATTCTACTGTGGTAATTGCCACCTTGCTGCGAGCGAAGAAGTTCTCCACTCACTTAGCCTACGTGCGGGTTTAGCAAGTGTTTGAGGCTTGGTGTGAAGATCGATAAGTTCTTCCTTGTTCAGTTAAGTTCCCACTCATTTGGGAATTTTTGCAGGATGGATTGAGTAAAGGGTTTGCCCTTAATTCCTTAAAGGCACAGGTGGTGGCTCTTGTCTGTTTCCAAGATCAGGTGAATGGTGGAACCTTGTTGGCTCATCCAGATGTGGCCTGTTTCTTGAAAGGAGTGAAACATTTTCATCCTCCCTTGCAGTTGCTGGTGCCCTTGTGAAATTTTAATCTAATTGTGGATTTTTTAGGGGGCCCTACTTTTTGACCGATTTGAGTAACCTTTCCTTGAGGTTACCCACCTTGAAAACTGTTTCTTGTGGTAATTTTGTTCAGTGTGTAGGGTATCTGAACTACAGGCCTTGTGTTTGTCAGGAGCTTTTTCTACGAGTGACTCTGGGGGTGATACAGCTGTGAACTGTTCTTTCCTTTTTGCCCAAAGTGCTCTTGAATTTTCACTTGAATCAGTCCCTTTCCCTGCCGTCTCTGGAAAGGGATGTGGAGGAGTATCGCCTATTATGGCCCTTGGATATCAAAAGGAATATCTTGAAGTATTTGGAGGTTTCTAAACCTCTCAGGAACACAGATTGCCTGTTTTATTCTTCACAGTGGAAGTAAATAGGGCAAAAAAGCATCACGGGCTTCAATAACCCATTGGATTAAGGAGGTAGTCATGGCCACCTATGTGGATGCTGAGAAGCCGTTGCCTAGTAAAGTTTGGGTCATTCCACTAGGGCTCAGGCAGATTAGATTGTTGTATCCCATTAACACTTGCCGAGCTGCGACGTGGTGGTCCTTACATACCTTTTCCAGGTATTATCACCTGGATGTACAGGCCCAAGAGGATGCAGCCTTCGCACTTGCCAGTTTTGACTGGACAGCGGGCAGCCTCCCACCCTGTTCGGGAGTAGCTTTGGTACATCCCACTGGTTCTGGATTTACCTGTTTGAACACTAAGAGGAGAAATTACTACTTACCTGATAATTACTTTTTCTTTAGTACAGACAGGTGACTCTATCTTCCCACCCTTGGCTGCCGGTTGGTTGTGCTATTGTCATCCTGCTTGGCTGCATGTTCTAGGGGTTACTGGTAAGTGTTACTCCAGTCTCTAGACTAGTGTTTAATATTCTTTGTCTGAGCTCAGTGTTTTCCTGTTGGCTGAGTGCTGGAATGGTTATCTGTTAATAATCATGTTTTGTTAGTTTGTCCACATTTGGCTTTTGCAGAGAATACTGACAGGCTGATATCACCGTAGGGTGTATAAACTGTGATGTTAGCTTTACTCTATCTTCATTTGCTAGTAGCGGTGCATAAACCACTGGTTCTGGATTCACCTGCCTATACTAAAGAAAAGGAAATTATATCAGGTAAGTAGTAATTTTTCCTTATACTTCTGATTATAGGTTTCAGTCATTCCAAATAAACCTCATCCACTCTTTTACAATCTATTACTTTGAAAACAAATGCACATTCATTCTATAAATGGAATGCACAGCAATTACAGTATCCCTGCATACCAATTGACTCTAGCTCAATTTATAGGCCACATTGGGACTGTATAGTGACCTCCTCATGCCCACACTTACCTATTCTACTCTCCCAGATCCCCCCCCCCCCCCCCCATACACCCTTACTTATCCCCACTACTCAAATTATACTTACTCCATGTGGAAAGGAGTCTCCATTGTTAAAGGAAATGCGCACTGTGTGTCATGCCAGCTGGTCCCTCTGGTTTCCAGGGATGGAGACAAGGTCACTTTTACCTAGGGCTAAAAGGGGCAGTTACCCTGGGCCCAGCATATCAAAGGGCCCAAAGGTAAAAGCAGCTCGGAGTGCTAAGTCCGTGGCTAGCAATAGTGCCTCACCACCAGTAGCAGTATTCAGCGTAGAGGCAGAGCAGCGCTGGATTTGAAGGTGCCCTGCAGTCCCAGGAAGTTAACGTTTGCTAGCCCTGCCCCCAGCAGACATGGGGCACTCACCATCTGGAGTCGGCATTTTGAAAGGGACCATTTTTTCTTGACAGGGCAGACTGGTGAGAAAGTGGCGGAAGTGTGGCACAACACAGCTTCCAGGATCTGAGAAAACAAACATCCCACCCCTCCTGAGACCAGCCAATAGCTTTCTGCAAGCTCACCACTTTCCCTGGCCTAGGGTAGCCTGTTCCCAGCACCTGGCCAAAATGATGAGAAGGATTTTGAAATGCTATGAAAAATTAGGGAAGCTAACCAATGTGGTAGTGCAATAATGGGAGATTTTATTTACCCCAATATTGACTGGGTAAATGTAGCATCAGGACATGCTAGAGAGATAAAGTGGAGTGCAGAATTTGGTGAGAGAAGTAACAGTGGTTGGCCACTTGGCAATAGAGATCATATGATCAAATTTGCATTAATAACTGGAAGGGGGAAAGTAAGTAAATCCAAGGCTCTAGCACTAAACTTTCAAAAGGGAAACTTTGATGAAATGAGAAACAGTAAAAAAAAAAAACCTGAAAGGTGCAGCTACAAAAGTTGAGTGTGCAATGGATGTAGACATCGTTAAAAAATCCATCTTAGAAGCGCAGTCCAGATGTACTCCAAGCATAAAGAAAGGTGGAAGGAAGGTCAAATGATTGCTGGCATGGCTAAAATGTGAAGTGAAAGAGGCTATTTTCGCCAAAAGATCTTGAGTCAAAAACTGGAAGAAGGATCCATCAGAGGAAAATAAGATAAAGCAGAAGCATTGGCAATTTAAATGTTAGACATTGATAAGACAGGCTAAGAGAGAATTTGAAAAGAAGTTGGCTATAGAGGTAAAAACTCATAATAAAATCTTTTTTAAATATATCAGAAAGCCTGTGAGGGAGTTGGTTGGACCATTAGATGATTGAGGGATTAAAGGGGCATTTAGGAAGAAGATTAAGACCAGCACGGAAAGATTAAACCTAAACACATTCTTTGCTTCAGTGTTTACTGAAGAGGATGTTGAGGAGATACCCATTCCGGAAACTGTTTTCAAGGGTGATGATTCAGGTGAATTGAACCAAATCACGGTGAACCTGAAAGATGTGGTAGGCAGATTGACAAACTGAAGAGTAGTAAATCACGTGGACCGGATGATCCAGGCTTCTGAAAGAACTCAAAAATGAAATTTCAGACCTATTTTAATTTGTAACTTTTTATGGTTTATTTGGTTTTTTAGTCCGTCACATCAGTAAAAACCTTCACAATGGTTTACAAATAATTAAAACAGAGAAATACATTAGATAGAATTAAAAGATCATAACAGCTAAAATTACCAAGTAAAAGTAGAATCAAAACTATAGCTGTTAAAATTAGTCTAAAATATTAAAAATGATAAAACAAGCACAATAAAGGAGCAATAAATAAATAAATGGTAAAAAGTAAAAGCATGCTGTAATATTACCCACTCTTTACGTAAGCGCATGTAAAGAGCCACTTTTTTAAATCAACTTTAAATTTCTTAAGGTGGTAAAGTATTCCAGAGCTTGGGACCTGCGATAGAAATTGTTCTCTCTCGTACTTTGCATAGTCTTGCTGTTTTTATTGTAGGTATTGTTAATAAGCCTTTGTTGGCGGATCTAGGGTTATTTTGGAACATGTAATCTAATTGCTGTATTAAGCCATTCTGTATTGTTCCCGTAAATTATCTTGTGAAGAATTCAAGCTGTTTTGTATTGTATTCGTGATGGTGTAGGGAGCCAATGTAGCGAAATTAAAATAGGAGTAATATGATCGCATTTTTTTACCCTAGACAACACCCTTGCGGCGGTATTGTGTAGGACTTGAAGCGGCATTATAGTACTTTGAGGGAGACTGAGCAATAGGGTATTACAGTAGTCGAAATTCATAAAAATCAGAGATTGTAGGACAGTCCTGAAGTCTTTAGGTTCTAACAATGGTTTCAGTCTTCGCAGGGTAAGGAGTTTGAAATAGTTATCTTTTAGTTTTAATGCTATATGCTTTTTTTAGTCCTAACTCGGTGTCAAGGGTTATTCCTAAATCTCTGGCAAAAAATGTGGGCTTTATCTTGGAGATATTATCTAAAGATAAGGAGAGGAGCTCACCCCTCATATATTTATGCTCTAAGAATAGTACCTCAGTCTTATCTGTATTTAATACAAGCTTCATGTGTTTTAATAGTTGCTTGATTGAGTTCAAGTAAATAGAAATAGTTTTAAATGATTGCGCTATTGAGACATCAATAGGTACAAGAAACTGTATGTCAGCGTAAATATAGAAATTGAGGCCAAGACCTGAGAGAAAGTGACAGATAGGTAAAAGATAAATATTAAAAAGAGTGGAGGAAAGAGTGGAGCTTTGAGGTACTGCAGTTTCGAGGGGTATTTTGCTGGACAATGAATTTTTTATCTTAACTTGGAAGGATCGGTTATTCAAGAATGAGGTAAGCCAGTTCAGAACAGTGTTGTTGATTCCAATTTCTTTTAAACTAGAAACTAAGATGGTGTGATCAATGGCTGCAGACAAGTCCAGAAGGACTAAAAAGTAACTCTGGCCGGAGCCTTTCCTCATAAGAGGCATGCAATGGCTCCCTTATTTTGGTCGCCCTTCTCTGCACTTTCCTCGGTGCAACTATATCTTTTCTGAGATGTGGCAACCAGAATTGCACACAGTATTCAAGGTGCGCTCTCACCATGGAGCGATACAGAGGCATTATGACATCCACCGTTTAATTTGGTATTTCCTTCCTAATAATTCCTAACATTGTTTGCTTTTTTGACTGCCACAGCACACTGAGTTGACGATGTCAATGTATTATCCACTATGATGCCTAGATCTTTTTCTGGGTGGTATCTCCTAAGATGGAACTTAACATTGTGTAACTACAGCAAGGATTATTTTCCCCTATATGCATCACCTTGCACTTGGCCACATTAAATTTAATCTGCCATTTGGAAGCCCAATCTTCCAGCGTCACGAGGTCCTCCTGCACCTTATCACAATCCACTTGAAATTTACCTACTCTGCATTATTTTGTGTCATCTGAAAATTTACTCACTTCACTTGTCTTACCCCTTTCCAGTCATTTATAAATATATTAAAAAGCACCGATCCAAGTACAGATCTCTGAGGCACTCCACTGTGAAAACAAAACATTTAATCCTACTCTTTCCCATCTTAGCCAATTTACTGTCCACAAAAGGACATCACCTCCTATCCCATGACTTTTTAGTTTTTGTTAGAAGACTCTCATGAGGGAATTGTTACGGCTATGGCTGCTGTGCAACCGCCTCACCACCAGGGGTCCCTCTAGAGCTGGATCTCCTGACAGGCCCAGTCCATCTCCCTTCTCCTCTCTATGTTCTGGGCTGTCCCTTATAACCCTGCCTGACAGTTCCCTCAGTGCTTCGGCATCGAGCTCGCCTGGGCTCCCTGCTCTAGCCTTCCTTGCTTGCTGTGCATTTGGTCCCTGGACCTTCCCTTGCCTTGCGCGGCCTTCGGGCCTTATTCCTTGCCTTGCCTTGCCTTGCGCGGCCTTCGGGCCTTATTCCTTGCCTTGCCTTGCCTTGCCTTGCGCGGCCTTCGGGCCTTATTCCTTGCCTTATTTATTTATTTATTTATTATTTTTGTTGTACCGAGTTTCATGATAGGCATCACATCAACCCGGTTTACAAATAACAATATGTGTAAAGTATAGCGTAACGTAATAAATATTTCCAATACAACTGTGAACTTTAAATACAGAGAATCAATTAAAAGGTGTGAGAAAGTTACAATAAAACAGGGAAAATTAACTTGGAACTGAAAGAGGGGAGAGGTTAAACAATGCAATATTTACATTTCATACAATTAAAGTAATAGTGTAGCAGAGTAAATAAATAAGTCTATTTGAATGAATGTGACGGTACATAAATATGAGCGGTAATATAAATAACCAAGAGAATAAATATGACACAGTAGTGCATGGTGATGATATGGTAAAAACTCAAAAGGTAATAATGAGTGTAAGTTTGTGATAGGTGGATTCTTATTTGGATCCAGATATTACATAGGAAATTATTGTAAATTATAAACTGTATTCTCTGGTTATGACTTTCTTGTTTTTTAACTATCTTTCCTACTGCCTATTTATTTTATCCCCTGCCCAGTTACTGTCTCCCTGTTGAAATGTATTTTCCAAACTTTCAGTTATTATGTGAACCGGTATGATGTACCCACTAATGCCGGTATATAAAAGTTTCTAAATAAATAAATAAATAAATAGGAGTTTGTGTTGATGAGTGCGTTTTATTCAAGGCTTGGAAATGCTTTTTTGAAAAGCCAAGTTTTTAGTCTTTTCCTAAATGTTAGAGCGCATGGCTCCTGTCTCAGATCAGGTGGTATAGAGTTCCACAGAACTGGACCTGCTGTAGAGAAGGCTCTGAGACTCAAGGATTTATGTTGATAGGTTTTGGCATTTGGAATTGTCTTGCCTTGCCTTGTCTTGCCTTGCCTTGTCTTGCCTTGCCTTGCCTTGTGTGGCCTACGGGCCTTCTGTGTGTGTGTGGCCTACGGGCCTTCTGACCTGCCCTGCCTTGCCCTGCTTACTGTGTGTGGCCTACGGGCCTTCTGTGTGTGTGTGGCCTACGGGCCTTCTGACCTGCCTTGCCCTGCTTACGGTGTGTGGCCTACGGGCCTTCGGTGTGTGTGTGTGGCCTACGGGCCTTCTCTGCCTTGCCCTGCTTACGGTGTGTGGCCTACGGGCCTTCTGACCTGCCTTGCCCTGCTTACTGTGTGTGGCCTACGGGCCTTCTGTGTGTGTGTGGCCTACAGGCCTTCTGACCTGCCTTGCCTTGCTTACGGTGTGTGGCCTACGGGCCTTCTCTGCCTTGCCCTGCTTACGGTGTGTGGCCTACGGGCCTTCTGACCTGCCTTGCCCTGCTTACTGTGTGTGGCCTACAGGCCTTCTGTGTGTGTGTGGCCTACGGGCCTTCTGACCTGCCTTGCCCTGCTTACGGTGTGTGGCCTACGGGCCTTCTGTGTGTGTGTGTGGCCTACGGGCCTTCTCTGCCTTGCCCTGCTTACGGTGTGTGGCCTATGGGCCTTCTGTGTGTGTGTGTGGCCTACGGGCCTTCTGACCTGCCTTGCCCTGCTTACGGTGTGTGGCCTACGGGCCTTCTGTGTGTGTGTGGCCTACGGGCATTCTCTGCCTTGCCTTGCTTACGGTGTGTGGCCTACGGGCCTTCTGTGTGTGTGTGGCCTACGGGCATTCTCTGCCTTGCCTTGCTTACGGTGTGTGGCCTACGGGCCTTCTGTGTGTGTGTGTGGCCTACGGGCCTTCTGACCTGCCTTGCCCTGCTTACTGTGTGTGGCCTACGGACCTTCTGTGTGTGTGTGGCCTACGGGCCTTCTGACCTGCCTTGCCCTGACCCAGCCTGAACCCAGACACTGCTACTTGCCGCCTGCCCTGACCCAGCCTGAACCCAGACACTGCTACTTGCCGCCTGCCCTGACCCAGCCTGAACCCAGACACTGCTACTTGCCGCCTGCCCTGACCCAGCCTAGACCCAGACACTGCTACTTGCCGCCTGCCCTGACCCAGCCTGAACCCAGACACTGCTACTTGCCGCCTGCCCTGACCCAGCCTGGACCCAGACACTGCTACTTGCTGCCTGCCCTGACCCAGCCTGGAACCAGACACTGTTTCTAGCCATTCCTGTCTCTCTCCACCTGGAGCCACCCTGCTGGGTGGTGTTCACGACTCCTGACCGGAGCCCAAGCGTAACAGGAATATGTCGAAAATCCAAATTCACTACATCTACCAGTTCACCTTTGTCCACATGTTTATTCACCCCTACAAACAAATATAGGAGATTTATGAGGCAAGACTTCCCTTGGGAAAATCTATGCTGGCAGTGCCCCACTAAACCATGTCTATCTAAACGTTTTGTGATTTTATTCTTTAACAGTTTCCATGATTTTTCCAAGCACTGAAGTCAGGCTCACCGGTCTTTTGTTTCCCGGATCACCCCTGAAGCCCTTTTTAAATATTGGGGTTACATTGACCACCTTCCCGTCTTCAGGTACAACGAATGATTTTAATAAAAAATTTAAACCCTGCTAAACATCTGCTTGATCCTATCCCTATCTCCACTCTTAAATCAATTGCCAACTCCATTACCAAATCAATTACCACAATCATCAACCTCACTGATAGAAGGCATTTGCCCTGATGTCTTGAAAAATGCCATCAAACCTATTCTCAAAAAACCCAAATTAGATGTAGTTCAGCTTAACAATTATAGACCAATATCTAATCTATCTTTTCTTGCTAAAATAGTAGAAAAAATTGTTCAAAGGCAGCTAGATCACTCCATGGTGAGACCACATCTTGAATACTGTGTCCAATTCTGGTTGCCACATCTCAGAAAAGATATGGTTGCACTGAGGAAAGTGCAGAGAAGGGCGACCAAAATAAGGGAGCCATTGCATGCCTCTTATGAGGAAAGGCTAAAGAGATTAGGGCTGTTTAGTTTGGGGAAGAGATGACTGAGGAGGGATATGATAGAGATCTACAAAATCATGAAAGGACTTGAACAGTTTGAGTAAATAACTGATTTACATTAGATAATAGAAGGACTAGGGGGAACTTCATGAATTTAGCAAGTAGCTTATTTAAAACAAATGAAAAAATTTATTTTTCGCTCAGCGCATAATTAAGCTCTGGAATTCATTGCCAGAGGATGTGGTTACAGTAGTTAATGTAACTGGGTTTAAAAAAGGTTTGGATAAGTTCCTAGATGAGAAATACATAAACTGCTATTAAACACTAAGGAATAGTAGCTTGAGATCTATTTAATGTGAGGGTACTTGCCAGGTACTTGTAACTTGGATTGGCCACTGTTGGAAACAGGATGCCGGGCTTGATGGACCCTTGGCCTGACTCGGTATGGCATATCTTTTGTACATGTGCCAGCCTATGCCATGCTTCAGTTAAAGTTGTGCTGAAATCAGCAACCTGCAGCTTTAATTCTCCAGCAATACAGGCTTCAGGAAGGCATTGCTGCTGCCCTACTGCTCAGTTCAGAGGTGCTAGGGCCAGGGCCACACTGACTATGGGAAGCAGAAACCTGGGACTTCCCTGCCTCCAGCAACTCCAGTTACCATTACTGCTTGCTGAATCGATTATAGTTGTGGGGGACACTGGTAATGTGTCCTGCCTTTCCCTTCTCTGACACAATGAGGGGAGGAGTGTTGGATAGAGCTGGTTTTGAACCTGGAGGGAGATGAGGGAATCTTGAAGAGAAGGGCAGTACTGGCATTCCTGCTGAGGATTTGAGGGGGAAGGTTGGTGAGGAGAGTGTTGGCTTTGGACCCACTGAGGGAAAAGAGGCTGAACTTCAGCAGTACTTCCCAAGGGGAGAATGCTGGGCTTGGTCCATGGGGAAAGGGAGAGTATTGGCAAGAAATAGGGGAGAGTGCTGGGCTTGGCTCTGGGGAGGAGAGAAGGGGAGTAGTGCAGGGGTTCTGCCTGGAAAGTAGGGAGATAGGATGGGGAGAGTACTGCCAAGGCTCACAGTTGGGTTGGAACTGGGGATGGGAGGAGAAGGGGGAAAGTGGAATCCCAGCCATCAGGGATGACTTTTTGCGAGTTGAGAAACGGGCACAAGGCTTACTTTCCCTTTCCTTGCTGCTGGCCTTAGCAACTTCCCTCCCTTTTAGCTGACATGGTACCTGCTTTCTGTGCTGCCATCTGATCTGCTCTGCCTGCTGCTGTTTCCCCCAGCAGTGCTGTGGGTGGATAGTGGTGGATAGAGTATGGGGAGGACTGGGGGGCTGGGTGAGAGCAAGAGGAAGGATTGGAAGCAGGAAAGAGGCAGGAGGGAGGGGGTGGGAGGAAAAGGTGGAAGAGGAGGCTGAAGGAAGAGGAGGTGCAGGGGGAGAGAGGAGTGGGAATGGAAGCAGGCAGAGTGGCCAGCAGTGGGAGGGGAGGGGAGAGGAGAGGGCTGGGGGAAGAAGATCCTGGTAATGGTTGTGGAGAGAGAGAGAGAGAGGATGGTCTGGCAATTGGAAGAAAGAGGAGGGGGCTAAGGAGAGAAATTAGAGACCTAGTTCTTTTTCTGTATGTGGGGGACTATTATGTTAGGGTCACTGAGCCTTCATTGGTTTTCTTGTGGGAGAGGGCAGACCTCACTTCTCCCCTCAGCCCTCCCTTCTCCGTCCGTCCCCCCTCCCCCCCCCCAGCGCTATCCTCTTTCTTCCTGCCCCCAACCACTTCCCTCTGCTCCTACATCTCTTTTCTCCCTTCAGCACCCCACTTTTTACCCCTGTCCCTTTTGCTCTCAGCCCCCTTCTCTCCTCACCCTCTCTTCTCTCCTTTCAGTCTCCCTCATCCTCTTTCTCATCTCCCTACCACCCTCTCCTTCCCCTGCTCGCATTCAGTACTCCCTTCCTGTTGCTTTCTCTCCCTTCTGCCCCCACGTCTACCCTCACCCATACCCACCTCCCACAAGAAAAACGATGATTCTGGCCCCCAACAAAATATGTACTACATTAGGACGGTTGAGCTTTTGTCATTTTTCTGGTTTGGGGGAGGATGTTAGGTAATATAATAGCCCTCCTTCACTCTCCACAAGAACAATGACTGGGGCCCATTTTCATATAGGAGGAAATGCATTTGTCCTCCAGCGTTGCACTGCATGCGGAGTCTGTCTTATTGGGGTTGCCATTTTAGCTTTTGTCTGCATATTTCTATTTCTAACTTGTGATCATTTACTTTGTATTCGATTGAGTGCCATTTTTTATGTGTGACTTAAGGTGAAGGTATTCCACTAGCATGTAGTTTCATGTAAGGTGCTGTTGCATTCCAGCTTGTTCTGAATCTGTTTTGCAATCTGCATTTCCTAATAGGAGGTGTTTTGGTGTTCTAAGTTATGCTGCAGTGTTTGCAGGGTTGTTCTTCGTGACAATTTCCCTGAAATTTACTAACAGTGTTTTTCCAGTGTATTAGTAATGTTAAATTTCAGCAAGATTGTTCAAGTATAAGGACTGTTTTGTTTGAGTTATAGGGGGAAATGCTTTGCACCCATTGTGTGGCTATGCAGAACTGGAGCAAGAAATTATTTGACCAGAAAGCTTTTTGTTGGGGTAGAAGACTATTCTAATAGCTTGGAAGGAGACTTTCCAGCCATCCTTTTAGCATTGGCATAATTTTGCTTCATGACACTATGCAGATGGGAAAATGGCTAGCATTACAGATTTTCTATGAAGCATATACCTTATGGGTTACCTGAACAGATATGCAGGTTAACTCTGCATATGCTCTCATAGCTGGTGTCTGAATTTTTAGAGTTTAAGTGAATCTTCTTCTTTCTCTCAGATTCTTTGAAGTGGACTGGAATTGCGAGACCTGTGTACCCTGGTTTATTGGAGTATCTCAGACTGAGTTATGAGAGAGGGGTGAGAGGAAGACAAAACCAGTTTAGGACAGGAGGGTTTTTGCGGTTCATAGAAAGAAGTGTTATGTAACTTTAGTGAGGGGATTGTGCAATTTGTGTTTGTGGGAGAAAAGTTGAAAACTGTATTTTACTTTTAGCCTTGTGTACATAAGGAATCAATGTGCACTGGGTTCATTATTTAATACAAATTTTAAACATACAACAGATCATAATAGTATAGCTTTTCTTTGATCCCACCCCATATAAGGAACAATCTGGGAAAAACACAAGGAGGCCCATATACAAAGTTTGCCCAGGGCCCCATAAGTAGTTAAAGCGGCTCTGGATGGGAGAACAAGTCCCGTTCCATACTCCACAGGATCTCCAGGCAAGCGTAGTCACTGGTGGTGAACTTTGACTGTCTGGCTGGAGGCAGCATTTTGGATGTCTATGTACCTGAAGAGCTGAAAGCTCCACACTCTCACAGATGCATGCACGGGCTCATACACGTGAAAGCACGATAACACAAACGTGGGCGAACGTTGCAAAAATGCGCAAATGCGCACACATGTGCAATCTGCAAGATAAACTTGCGCATATATTGTATCGTATGTGTACATTTGCATGCATGATATAAATACGTGCAGTTGCACACATGTGCCTATCTACATGCATCTATTGGCATGTGCACGCGTCTTTGGAAGGTATCCTTCCGATATATAAACTAATACAAGAGCCATTCAAAAATGATAGGGGCAAAATGACACACATGCACAAAAACCCCTTTTCCCTGCCATGGATAAAGGTTGTAAATATTTTTTGTAGGAAATAAAAGCATGCACACTGTTACTGACTTGAAAGGAAGATAACTCTTGAAAGCTAGTCCAATATAAAAGTATCACCTACAAGTTGTTGTTTGACCCTTTTCCTTACAAATATAAAAACATTGATGAGAACTTTCAAAACAGCTGTATGCAGTGGCATATACATACGAATATGGTCGCGCATCCCTTTATCATAGTATATCATAACGTGTGTATCATAAAATATGCGTATCTTTACCCAACAAGTATACGCAAATGCATGCAATGCACTCAACACATACTTTTCTTAGCTATTTTCAAAACATACGCACAAAAATAAAGTGGGACTTACTCATGTAAATTGCGATTTGTGTATAAGTCAGCATATTTTAAAACATGCACGCGTAAGTGAAATTACCTCTTTTACCTATTACCTCACAAAAGTGCCCACTTCTCTAGGTCATCAAGATCCTATTGATTCTTCAGTCTGAACTCCCCCCCCTCCCCCTCTGTTCACCCAGACTTCCCACCTAACTACTAGTACACACTTACACAAGATAATAAAGCAAGTGTAAAATTACGCAGGTTGGCAAATTTACCTGCGTAAATGTCTTTTAAAATAACTACTTAGGTGTGTAAATGATGGACTCACCCCAAAATGTCCCTAGACCACTCCCTTTTTATGTGAGTAAATGTGCACACGAAAGCAAACATACATGCTTATGTTTGAAGTTTTATAGAATCGCATGTACACATGCATATATGCTAATTTTTACACTCGTAAGTCTTTGAAAATTCACCCCATTGTTTTTTATACTTAGAGAAGCAGTGGAAATAGCATAAAGCTTTCTGTACTAGTCATTTTTTGTGTGATTTATTGCTAATCAAAGGCTATATTGAAAAATGTAAAGATTTTCTTGAAAAATACATGGCAAAATTTAGAAATTAAACATGCCATAGTTAGTCAAATATTTAACATCTGCATACAGTATTTGCTAAGAACACTGGGCAACAAATTTTCACAAAAGTCATGTTACGGAAATGAAATTAGTCCATTCTTATACATTTCCATATGCTAAACATGAATGTGACTGTGAAAATGCAAAACTGGCTCTAGTTTTTTTGTAATATGCAATAATATAATTACATCTTGAACTGTATGCCAATAGCTCACTGGGCAACAAATTTTCACTAAAGTCATGTTACAGAAATGAAATTAGTCAATTCTTATAAATTTCCATGTGCTAAACATGAATGTGACTGTGAAAATGCAAAACTGGCTCTAGTTTTTTTGTAATATGCAATAATATAATTACATCTTGAATTGTATGCCAATAGTAGGAGACCTACGGTTAATACCGTTTGAAAAATGAAGTCATAGACTAAGTCTTAGATTTCTTTGCTTGTCTCTTGTACACCTGTTCAGGAGCATCTCTGCGGAGTGTCCAGCAGTAGTCAGCCAGCATGAATATTTCAAATGCTCACCCTTTCTGACTGGGCTTCATATAGTACACTGCTGACGTCAGCTTACTCAGCATCAGCATGGCAGTAGAACTGCATTGCATCAGAAAATGATGTAATAAACTCTGGATGATGTGTGCATGATGGTATTATGTAATATGATGCAATATTACATCATTCTGGGCTTATTTACAGTCCTGGATAAATTTACATGACTAAACATAGAAAGTGAACTATATTAAATATCTTCAAAACGAGAGCCAATAAAAACTTTTCATGGTCATATTCGTGTTCAGCACATCAAGATACTACAGAGTAGGACCTTTTTAGGTCAGTAACACTTTCATTGTTGCCCAGTGGAATAGCTCTTCTGCTGTGAACTGCTCTAACCTGTAATGCAACTTATTAAGCATGTTTATTGTGTCTGCTTTATTCCTGATAATTAGCTTCCTTGCGCTCTGAGCTAAATCATCAACATGCAGCAGCAGTCGACCAACTAAGGCATAATCATCAGCAGGAAGTGGCAGCAGTCACTTTGGAACTTGACAGAAGCATAGAACATAGCCGAGATCAGGTACTGTCAAGACGGATAAAAGTGAAACTGGCTGTGTTTATCTAGGAGCTCATATATTATTTGTATAGCACAAAACTGTATGCAATGTTTTGCAGAGAGACAAAATATTTGATTCTTTGAGCTTATAATCTAATCAAGACGGACCAGAAACAAATAAGATATTTTGCGTTAGAACAATGTGGCCTAAGTGAGTTATAGATTGGATTAGCAGAAGGAGTAACTTTAACTTAAGCTCCAGAGTGAAGAGGGTAGAACATGAAGATGACAGAGAGGCTGGGGTTGGAAGATGAACTGTGAGATTGTTTGGATTGGTTTGCTGTGGGATAAGAAGTTGAGGGTTAGAATCAGCAAAAGGAGGTGTAGTTGGAAAAATTAAGAAGTTTATGTAGATTGTCAGACTAGGTAGGCTCTATGGTCTTTCTACCATAATGTTTCTGTGACAGAAAGGAAGAAGTGGTGTTGATTGTAATCCTATGTCCTTTTAAAATGCTGCAGAACTGAGGATGGAAATTACTCCAATTCTTTGCCTTTTGTAGGCTATATAAGGAAAGATGACTCTGGATTGGACAGGACGGATTATAATAAGGCAAGCAGCCATTAGCACTTGTACAGCAAAACAAGTTAATAGGTAGAGTTTAATTGAAGGCAAAGACCACTTTATTGAATTTGGTGAATCAGTAAAAATTAAATGTTTGCTCCAATCTGTGCTTTAAAAAAAAAAAAAAAAAGTTGGAAGGGAGCTAAGTAGTACATAATTGTTTATTTATTTATTTAGAATTTTTCTATACCGGCATTCGTGATTAAAAACCACATCATGCCGGTTTACATATAACAAGGGGGTGTGAACAAAAAACGGAACATAAACAAGTGCAAAGAGTTCAAAAAGTTACATTACAACAAGGATCATATAACTGGGGAGAGAATTAGAGTAAGATAACCGAGCAGTTAGGATTGACTATTTACATTATATTGTGAAGTCTCTTATTAGATGTTGCTGTCATTCAATTGGGATATTAGTATTATTAGTATTTATTATAGTTTATTAGTATTAGGATATATTAGTATTTCAAAGACTGCCTAAAGTGTTGTATCAGTTGAGGTGGTCTACATATGAAAAGATACCACAAAGAGAACTTGTGGTCAAAACAGAAATAGTACAGTTAAATATTTTTTCCTGAAGTGAAATAAATCCTTGTTATAACCAAAAGAGCGCACAAATTATAATACAATATGTGATTGGTTGGAACCCTCTTAAATATGCTCCGATTCGGCAGTTTAACTATTGTGAATTTTCTTGTCCTGCTTTTCTTTTTAAATGTTGTGAAGAATCCTCTCCTCAAGAAGTTAATGTCCAGGAAATTATACCTAAAGTAATGATTTGATTGCTGAGTTAAAACATCCAGCTACAGTCGATACTAGAAAGCTACATATTAAAGAGTCATTTATTAGACTTGGAGGGATTTCATCCTTGACATGAGAGAATATTATCTCTGGTAGTATAACATAAGATATGTCAATGTCCATCAAGCCCAGCATTCTTTCTCCAGTCCGGATCACAAATATCCAGTAGATCCCCAATAGTTGATCTATTTCTTGTAACTCCCAGGGATAAGCACTGGTTTTCCTAAGACTACCTGGCTAATTGTTTATGGACATTTCCTTCAGGAACTTGTCCAATACTCATGAACCCCACTTTCAGGCCAATACAGTACAGTGCGCTCCGAAGGAGCACACGGTTAACCCGCCACTGGACGCGCGTTTTCCCTTACCCCTTACTCAGTAAGGGGCAGAAAATGCGCATAAAATCCGCCGAACCTAATAGCGCCCGCAACATACAAATGCATGTTGATGGTCCTATTAGGTATTCTCGCACGATTCACAAAGCAAAATGTGCAGCCAAGCCGCACATTTTGCTTTCAGAAATTAGCGTCCACCCAAAGGTAGGCGCTAATTTCTTCGGGCACCGAAGATATTAAGTTGGAGGGTGCACAGAAAAGCAGTTTTTACTGCTTTTCTGTGCACCCTCCAACTTAATATCATGGCGATATTAAGTCAGAGGTCCCGAAACTTTCCAAAAGTAAAAAAAAAAAAAAATTTGAAGTCGGCCGGCGGCTGTTGGGTCGAAAACCGGACGCTCAATTTTGCCGGCGTCCGGTTTCCGAGCCCGTGGCTGTCAAGCGGGTTCGAGAACCGATGCCGGCAAAATTGAGTGTCTGTTGTCAAACCCGCTTTTTACTGCTGGGCCTCATTTAAATACAGAATCGCGCGCACAGGAGAGTGGCCTGTTCGCCCGCTCTCCCGCGGACTTTACTGAATCGGCCCGTTTGGCCTAAGGCCATTAACCCCTGATTTTTATTGCAGGAGGGGTACCACTATTGTGGGGATGGGGGTGTTGCTGCGATAGTGGTCCTCTCCCCCAAAATTGCAGCTGTATTGTGCTTTTTGTCTCACGGCCAAACCCTGGGGGAAACAAACAATGTGACAAGCTGTCCTTTAGGTGTGATAGCAGCCTCAACCTCAAGGGACCACTATCATCTTAAAGTGCTGACCACATAAAAAAATTGCCACCCAAATTGGCAAAGTTGAGCAGGGTGTAGAACCTGCCATGTGAGGTAGCCCCAACACCAAAAGGTTTTTTAAAAATAGATTTATTTCCACACAATGGCCACAGCCCACAACCCTGTCATCCAAAAATAAACGGTGACCCCCCCTTTTCAAATACTTCAAGACTTTCACTCTCCCCCCCCACCCCAATAGGGAATCCTGGCAGTCAAACTTCAATACCAGGGATATTGCTGACCTGGCAACCCTGGTGGAGTATGGAGTGGGAGCTGTTCTCCATCCAGGGCTGCTTTAACCAACTTTGGGGCCCTGGGCAAACTTTGTATATGGGCCCCCTTGTGTTTTGGATTCCCCCCTCCACTTGGGTTCAGTGGCACCACCCCCTAACCTCCAAGTATGCCCCCTGGACACCACTCCCATACCCTCAAACCTTAAAAAATCCATAGCTGCACCAGTAATGGGGCCCAGTTGTGTTTGAATTTACAACTATTTAATTGTTAGTGAAAGTATTTCGGTTTGAAGTATTGATGATGTAAATCAAACTTTTCTTATTTCATGTGCATTGTAAAATGTTGAGAAATTTAATAAAGTATAAATTAAAAAAAAAAAGAAACATAGAAATGACAGCAGAAGAAGACCAAAACAGTCCATTCAGTCTGCCCAGTAAGCTTTTACACTTATTTTTTTCATTCTTATCTGTTACTCTTGTCCCTTATAAGTAACTTTTTTATTCTATTTCCCTTCCACCCCCATCGATGTAGAAAGCAGTGCTGAGCTGCATCTAAGTAAAGTATCTAGCTAATTGGTGAGGGGTAGTAACTGCCGTAATAAGCAAGCTACTCCCACGCTTGTTTACCCAGCCTGTGCAATTCAGTCCTTGTTGATAGTTGTCTGAATATAAATCATCTTTTCTTCATTCCCCCTGCCGTTGAAGCAGAGAGCTATGCTGGATATGCATTGAAAGTGGAGTATCAGGCTTATTTGGTTTGGGGTAGTAACCGCCGTAACAAGCAAGCTACTCCCCTGCTTTTTTGTGGATTCAAAACCTTTTTTCCACATTTCTGTTATGCTCAGGCTTGTGAACCCTTGGGCCGACGGGAGGATGGTATACCTTGGCGGAAGATCCGTAGGCTTTCCCGTCAGTAGACAAGGCAGGAACAGAAGATGTGACCAGCTGACCCTCGGCACTGTAGGCAGCAGTGACTGAAGATGGACCAAGAGTCATGACGTCAAGGCACGGAGGTGTGTCTTCACCGCTGGAGGTTAGCGGTCCCCCCAGGAGGAGCCCGTAGGGACCTGGACCTGGACCGCTGGGACTTAGGTGGACCTTTGAGAGGTCGAGGAACAGACATACGGTGCAAGGGCTGGCTGGAGCTTCACCCCTGGAAGCCAGCAGTCTCCCCGGGAGGAGCCCGTAGGGACCCGGGCCGTTGGGACTTAGGTGGGCCCTTGGAGACGAGGGTCAGAAGAGGTCCAGGGTCAAGTGCCAGAGGGTCGTCGCGTACCGGTCCGAGGTCACACACCGAGGGATCACCACTTGCCAGTCTGAAGTCACACACCAGAGAATCGCCGCTTGCCGATCCAAAGTCAATACCAGGAATCACCGCTAGCCGATCCGAAGTCAATACCAGGAATCACCGCTAGCCAATCCGAAGTCAATACCAGGAATCAAGATGGAACTGGAACAAGGAGTCAAGACGCTGGAACTCACCGAAGCAAGCAGACTCAAACAACACTCACAGGAGACATTGCCAAGTCAAGAAATGGTCAGAGGAAGTCTCATTTTATACTTCCTCTGGCCCTGTGGATAGGAAACAGCTGAGGGTAATTAAAGGCACGAGGTCCCTTTAAATCTGGTGCAGGGGCGCGGCCTCGAGCCTAAGATGGCGGTGGCCATCTTGGATCCGGGCCGCAGAGGAGAGAGCAGCAGGCGACCGCAAGGGAGGAGCAGGACTGCTCCGGAGCCGGCGGTTCGCCCCAAGGCCCGCGGGGGCGCTGGGCTCGGACACAGGGCCGTCCAACCCGATGCTGCTGCCGGACCGGTCCAGAAACAAGGTAGGGGGCCGCACTTGCGGACGGCCGCGGGCGCGGAACACAATTTCCTCTTGCCATTGAAGCATAGAGCAATGTTGGAGTTGCATTAACCGTGTGTATGTTTATTGAATAAGGATATTAATCTCCAGGTAGTAGCTGTCATTCCCGCAAGTCACCCCCATGCCTCTTCTCTTCATTCACATCTTCTAGACTTTATGGATCCACAGTGTTTATCCCATGCCCCTTTGAAATCCTTCAGTTTTGGTCTTCACCACTTCCTCCAGAAGGGCGTTCCAGGCATCCCACCACCCTCTCCATGAAGAAATACTTCCTGACATTGGTTCTGAGTCTTCCTCCCTGGAGTTTTAAATCGTGACCCCTGGTTCTGCTGATTTTTTTTGCAATGGAAAAGGTTTGTCGCTGTCTTTGGATCATTAAAATCTTTCAAGTATCTAAAAGTCTGTATCATATCACCCCCTGCTCCTCCTTTCCTCCAGGGTGTACATATTTAGATTCTTCCATCTCTCCTCATAAGTCATTCGATGAAGACCCTCCACCTTTTTGGTTGCCCTTCTCTGGACCGCCTCCATCCTGTCTCTGTCCCTTCGGAGATACGGTCTCCAGAACTGAACACAGTACTCCAGGTGAGGCCTCACCAAGGACCTGTACAAGGGGATAATCAGTTCCCTTTTCTTACTCGATATTCCTCTCTCTATGCAGCCCAGCATTCTTCTGGCTTTAGCTATCGCCTTGTCACATTATTTTGCCAACTTCAGATCATTAGGCACTATCACCCCAAGGGGTCTCTCCTGTTCCGTGCACATCAGCCCTTCTCCCCCCATCGAATACAGTTCTTTCGATGGCAAATTGTATAGAAAATGCAATAAAAGAGTAAATAATTGATAGAAAAGAAAATTCAGTATCATAAAATTAATCTGTTTGAACACAAATACTGAAAACAATACACCAGCATATTTCTTAGCCACTGAAGCTCACTGGAAAAATGTAAAAAAAAACCATGTAGGACTTCTGACTTCTTTCTTAGCAACAGTAAATGGCCGTGAAGGAGTGCTGTAGTGATTAGAACAGCCAGGGTTCAACTCATGTGTCTCCCATTGATGTTTATTGTGACCTTGGGCAAGTTATTTTTCCCTCTATTGTCCCAGGTACTATCTTAGGACCTCATTCACTAAACCATTTAGGTCATTCACTGGACGACAAACAGCAAATGGAATAATGTAGAGCCCAGCACTACATGAATTTAAATGAGCTCATTAGCATAGAAATGCATGTTAATGAGCTTATCCATACCCTAAACTATACTAATCAAATATCTCCGCTTGCTGAAAATTAGCAAGTCATGCTATTTGAATTGAAATTTGCTACAACTCAAGAGTTTTAGCTAATTTCCCTTGGGTGCATTAGGATATTAACGCATCTGCCAATGCACATGTGACCCTGAGACTGACCACTCTGCTAACTGTAAAAACCCAGTGACTGACCTCACCCCCCCCCCCCCCATGCTGCCGCTGCAGGCGGCTCATAGAAGTCAAAATATATATTTTTTCAAGTATTTTTTAAGAAAGGTGGAAGCCCCATCTGTACCCCAACCCCACCCCTTCACTGAAAAAAATCCAATCCCTGGAAACTGGCACCCCTTCACTCACGGACCCTGCTCCCCCCCCCCCCCCTTTTGTAAAAATAAAAATCACCTTGGAGGTTCCATGGACCGCCCCACTCCCATCCCCCAGAATCCATCATTACACAGGAAAAAAGCTCCTTGGTGGTCTACAGGGCCAGCAACTTCCTCCCCTGACCCCCCCTTACCAAATAGATATTTGTGATACAGTGGGGGCCCTGAGTTTTACTCCAATGGGGACAAATGGCTAGTGCCCAGGCCCAGAGCCTATGGGATGCTCCAGGCCCCCACTGCACCAGTAATGCTTATTTGGAGAGTAAGCTGGGGGAGTCGTGGGGCCAGGGAGCATTTTTTCTGTGTAAGGAGGCGGTTGGGGTAGGGATGGGGGGGGTCCACGACCTCCACAACAATTTGTTTTACAAAGTGGGGGGGGGGGGGCTGGGGTGGTCCCTAGAGGCCTCCATGCCTCTAGGGACCAGTGAAGGAGTGCAGTTGGCCTTGGAGATGGGGTTTCAGTCTTAAAGAAAAATGCTTTTTAAAAAATCACTGCTATAAGCTGTCTGCAGGGGGCAATGTAGGGTGAGGTGGGTTTTAAGCAGATCCCGGGGGGTGGGGGGTTTACAACTCAGGTGGGGGCATGCTTAGGACCTTTTTAAGTGATGGTAGTCTCACAGTCGTAGGGCTGCCACTGCGGTCTGTGATATTTTCCCATGCTACAGGGTTATTTATCATGGCTATGTGACTTCCATGTTACTGCAGGTTATTGGATGACCCCCTTAAACTGTAAGACTTCTATGGGGCAGTGACCTGCCTTCTGTACCTGTATTGTAACTCTTCTTAAGCATGGGTTTGGAAAGGCATGTAATTATATCAAAAATCCCAACGGAATATAACTTTAAAATGCAGTTTTTTATGTAGTATATATAGGTTAGATTGTTTTAGTGAGTTTATTATTGTTCTTGAGTACTGTATTGATTTTGATCATAAGGAAGCCAGTATTGTCTTGTAAAGACAAAAGAAAGATTTGAATACAGAATTTAAAACCTATGTAATTTCCTAAATTATTATAATTTCATATGCAATTTCTCCTTACTGCAATATAATCTGACAGATGTCTATAAAGTCAAAATTGCTGTATTTGAATATATGTAGAATTGGTATAATTGCAGGGGAAAGTACTGCGCAATCTTGACCAGAATACAAAAACAGCCACCAGAATCCTAGTCAGAGCCAAAGCAACAGACCACATAAACCCAATCCTGAAGAAGCTGCACTGGCTACCACTGGATACAGTTCAACATCATCTGCCTAATCTTCAAATGTGTAAACAAACTGGCCCCTGAATATCCCTCCCAGCTTCTATCCCCCCACATTCCCAGCAGAGAACTACATTCTTCCCAAATGTCCCTTCAGACCTCCATAAGAACATAAGATTTGCCATACTGGGTCAGACCAAATGTCCATCAAGCCCAATATCCTATTTCCAACAGTGGCCAATCAAAGTCACAAGTACCTGGCAAGGTCCCAAAATGTCAATATATTCTATCCCAGGGATAGGTAGTGGATTTTTCCCAAATCCACTGTAATAATGGTTTATGGGCTTTCTTTCAGGAACTTGTCCAAAACCTTTTTTTTTTTTTAAACCCAGCTACGCTAACAGCTTTTACCACATCCTCTGGCTATAAATTCCAGATGTTAATTGTGTTGACTAAAATTGTTGGTTCTCTCACCAGCCTATAAACACATTCATGTGAAAATCTTAATCTTTTAACCCAGTGTCCTATTTAGAACACAACTTCTTAAAAGTTTGGGACATAATGGGTTAATTATGCAGCACTTGTTCTGAAATAAAAAAAAAATCGAGTCTAATATTTAGCAGACTGGGACTGGTTAATGGTAGATTTGGGCACACAATATTAGTTGAGCATTTGCTCACTAGCACAGTAAAAAGTTGTTAAACTACTGGTAAACCCATATGTTACACAGCAGGAGAAACCCAGGTACAGGGTATGCAGCTTATACCATTTGTTTTCAATCCAAAAACCTTCAGTAACAATTCAAGGACATGCATTCTAAAAGCTGCAATGTTACTCAACTTCTTAATGTACGGCTGCATTAAGGCAAATTCATCTCTCCTAATTGGCCCAGAATTAAGCATTTTTTTATATACTGGAAATAGAAAAGTATATCTTATTTTTCCTCTAATGGTTAGTGTTTTGTAACATTTAAAAATGTGTATGTGTGTGTAGCTATTTGGCACCCATAGTGACTCATTGCCATTATGGTATTTAATAGTTGTCTAATCCTAGCACATCTACACTGAGGTCAACCCTAACTGCAGACAGCAGTCACTGTGTAAAGCCCTGAGACACTGTTCCTTAGAAATCAACTCTGAGAAGACTTGAAAAGTGATGAAATCTACACAATGAAAAGCTATAACTGTTTCTTTTTTTTTTTGACTATACAAACTAGGATAAGAGTTGCTAGTATTTATTTTAATACCATCAAATATTTTACTGATCAGAATCCAAACTTTGATATTTGTGACTCTCTATACAGAGAGTTAGTAGATTTTGATACTTTTCAAAAGTTAACACTAATCAGGGTGAATATTTAGACTCGCTGTCTAAAACCCTTTCGGGGTGGTCAAAAGGACATATAATGGGACGTGACTTCAATATGACCCATTAACCTTTTTCAGACAACTCTGGTAGGAGGCAGTGTGCATTGCGTGCACAGCGGCAGAGGCTTCTGGAGTTTGGTCAATGTGTGGAGACTGAGGAACTCCATGACTCGGGATTATACCTTTTACTCAAAGCCACACAATTCTTACTCCAGAATTGACTACTTTTTGTTAGACAAAGTAATGGTGGGGAGAGTGGTGGAAACAGTTATAGAAAACATAATGTGGTCTATCCATGCACCAGTGTAGGTAGAACTGAAAATGGGCAAAGATAATTTGGGGAAGAAATTCTGGAGGCTAAATGAGGATTTGGTATCAGATGGGGATTTTATTGCCAGTCTTTTAAAAGATATTGAGGAGTATTTAATTATCAATAAGGCAGATGTGAACCCTGCTGTGGTATGTGAGGTGTTGAAGGTGGTAGTGAGAGGTAAATTGATATCTAGGGCTTCTTTTCTTAGGAAAGAGAAGGCAAAGACAAGGAGCCACTTGTGAAAAATTGGGAAACTGGAAATAAGACACGAGGGGTGGTGATCTCACCAAGTCACTCTTAGAGACTATGCATCAGGAATTGAGAGCGCTAGATGTTGCTGAGATAGCATTCCATTTGGAATGGGTGAAACAGAAATATTTTGAATTTGGTAATAAAGCAAGTAGGTTATTAGTGCAGCAACTTAAAGAACAAAGTATGAAAAATCAGATTCTCAAAATTAAAAATAAGGATAGGAAGTTTATTTATGATAGCAAACTTATTTCCAATCAGTTTGCTCAATTTTATGTTGAGCTTTATGTGTCAGATACTAATATCACAGAGGAGTATATAGAGAAATATCATGAGACACTTACTTTCCTTGTCTTCCAGAGGAGGCGAGAACCCAACTGAACGCTAGGATTAGAGAAGAGAACGTATTGGGGGTGATATTAGGAAAGGCCCTGGAACTGGATAGATACATGGCTAGGTTTTATAAGTCCTGAAAACAAGTGGTAATTAGGCCTATTACAGCAATGTTCAACTATCTGAGGGAGGAGGGACAACTGCCTCAGAGCACAGATGTGGCAGGTATAACTGATACCTAAGGGGGGGGTGTGTGTGTGACACCATGTTGTGTGGGTCATATAGACTTATTTCACTTATATAGTTTGATCATAAGATATTAGCGAACATGCTGGCCCTGAGGCTGGGTATGGTGGCCCCTTATCATAACACTAAAAAATAAAGAACCCCCCCCCCCCAAAAAAAAACCAGTCCTATCAGCAATAAACACAAAACCAACAAAAGGACACTGCATTGTACCTTCAAAAAAAGATACACCGCAAATGACGATCAGACCGGACGGCTGTATAGATACATACTGCCGTTGTCAGGCTTGCTGATGCGGTTTCATCATATAAGGAAAGTCCTTTTGAGATTTACATAGTGTCACAGCATTGAAAGTTAAATACAGTGTCCTTTTGTTGTTTTTGGCCCCTTATCATATACATGGAGATCAGTCAGGATTTGTTCCAGGCAGATTAGCAGATGTGTGGAGGATCTTGAATTTAACGTGGTGGGTCCAGCAACAGAAAGTCCCTGCAGAACATCTGGTGGTGGATCCTGAGAAAGCGTTTGACTGTACATTGGCCATATTTTGTTTCAGGTATTACATCAAATGGGTTTGGGGTCCTGCTTTTTGACATGGGTCAAGGCTCTATATCATCATCAGAAAGTGAGTATAAGGGACAATGGGGGCTACTCCAATTTGTTTGAGGTGCAAAGGGGTACAAGACAGGGATGTCAATATTCCCCTTTATTTGCACTCTCTCTGGAACCATTTGCTACTAAAATTAGAGCTAATAGGGTTTGGGAGGCCAGATAGGCAGGAAGTCATACAAGGTGACTTTGTTGATGCCCTGCTATTCACAATCACAGATCCAGAAATTTCCATTCCCATCTCATTAGATGAGAAATGAGAGAGTACGGAATTGTATCGGGATTCAAAGTTAATAAAGACAAATCAGAAATTTTGATTTTGACCCTTGAGAAGGCAGTGGCTGATAGATTGAAGAGTGACTTACTCTTTAAGTGGGCCAAGGAGAGTGAAATACTTGAGGGTCCAGCTTGAGGTGATCCTAGGGAAATTTGATATTAACTATGGCCCATTGTTGAAAGGAATGTTCACAGATCTGGAAAATTGGGAATGGTTACACCTCTCTTGCAGGCCGATACAGTAAGGACGCATAAGAAAGTGCGGCAGTGCCGGGCGCACCCTCATTTGCCACGCGCACAATTTGGTTCACATACCGCTCGATACAGTATTCAAATGAGACTCAAATGCAAGCGGCGTCCAAAGCACGTCCATGAAGCGGTAGGCGTGCGCAATCCATTTTACTGTATAGAGCGGTATACCTATACAGTATCCTGGGTGCGCTGGTACCTGTCATTTGAAATGTCATTCCACCAGGAAAGTGGATGGTTCTCCTACAGACCTGCTGCCTTGAGCGCCCGGCTGGACGTCCAAGCCAGACGTCCGAGGTCGCAGCTTGGACATCCAGCCTGGGCACTCAAGGCAGGGGGAAGCCCATGAACGTCTGTCGGCATTGAAGCAAGTACCACACACTAGTTACTCACCAAAATACTCTTTCTTCATGTGTAGCACCAGCTCCTTCTCCAGATCCAGGGTCTAACCGCACAGGCTGGAGCGTGGACTGGCCTGCGGCGGGCCGGCACAGTCAGCCTCAGGGTCGCTGGGGGCCCCGTAGCGCGAGTCAGAGTAGCTGGCGCGAGGGCCGACGTGCTGCTGGTCGAAGCCCATGCCGATGCCACTGTACCGGTTGCTGTTGGGCTTGCTGCCGCTGTCGTAGCCAGTCAGGGCGCGGCGTGCGTTCATGCACCTTCCGCTACCTCGACCGCCTGCCTGGACGTCCAAGTCGGGCGCTCAAAGCAGCAGGAAGGTGCATGAATGCACGCCGTGACCTCGGACGTCCAGCCGGGCACTCAGGTCACGGCGTGCGTTCATGCGCCTTCCCGCTGCCTTGAGCGCCTAGTCGGGCGCTCAAGGCAGCGGGAAGGCGCATGACAGTGGCAGCAAGTCGGGCGCTCAGGTCGCGGCATGTGTTCATGCGCCTTCCCGCTGCCTTGAGCGCCCGACTAGGTGCTCAAGGCAGCGGGAAGGCGCATGAACGCACGCCGCGACCTGAGCGCATGGCTGGACGTCAGAGGTCACGGCGTAGGGTGTGTAGGGATAGGGCCTGATACAAGAACTCGTGCCCACTGCAAGTCAGCGATGACGAGGAGCCCAGACCCACGAGAAGGCCAGAGGAGCCCCAGAATTGGTGTCCGTTCTTCCCTACGGAACCAAAGTACTCTGAGGTTAAGCGCGGTGGTGCCAGGTTGGGTTACTTTTTTCCCCCTTGTGCGACAAGAATTTTTTTCTGTGGATTGGGTTGGTTTGAGACTGGGGCAGCTAAGTTCACCACACTAACGCCAGGGTCAGGGTAGGCGATAAATTTGCAGGTTAAAGACGCGGCAAAATAGCTGGTTAAAAAGGCGATAATCTGGGCGCACGTTTCTGTATCGGAGGGAATAGCTAATCCGATCATTAACATATCATATACATGCGGCGAGCGGAAAGGGATACACGTTGATTTCAGTAAGTGGTAAGGACTCGTAAAACCGGATACTGAAGCACAGGTTAGACATACGCATCCAAAATGTGCGTACAAAGTGGGTGAAGAACAGGGTAACCGCGTCCGCGCTTTACTGTATCGGCCTGTTGGTTAGGTAGAATATATGAGCAAATTACAAATATTGGGGATCTTATATATTACTAAACTAACTCTGGTGTCCGGTATCTCTTCACAGGGTAATAACCGTGCATAGGTTAAAACTCCAACAGGAACAGATACCATTTTTGCTCTAAACATATAAATGTGTCTGTGATGTTAAATTATTGTTAATCAATTATTAATTAATCGATTATTAATTAATGTATTTGTCACTATTTATTATTAATTATCAATTTATTAATTATGATTTTTGTTATATGGTTACAATGATACATGGTTACATGATTATATGGTTCAATGTTTCAATGTTATATGTTTCTATGGTTACAATGTAAAAAATAATAAGATCCCGTAATCTTATTATTCTCCTTGTTGGCATGTAAACCGATGTGATATATCCCAATGAATGTCAGTATAAAAAAGCAAATAAAATAAATTATCAATTTTCAACATTTTTCATTGTGAGAACAACTTTTATCCTTCAAATGGTGAAAAGAAAATGGTCAAAAGTCACTGTCCCAAAAAAACTCTCCTTAATCACAACCCAACTCATATAATTGAATGACTACTTTTTCAACTTAACTTGCCGTTAATGATAAACAGTCTCCAGAAATCTGAATCATGGAAATCCTTTAAAGAGAGGAGCTGTGTACCCGCTCGACATGGCCAGCATTTCGATGCATGGCATCTGTTTCAGGTGCCGTAGAACTGGCTAATAATATAAAAGTTTAAAAGAATAAATATTTTTATTTTTTTCACCAGAATAGAAGCAAAATATAAACAAAAGCTTACTTGTGTAGTGTAACTGGTTTCTGAACGCTGCCGCCTTGACGGAAGGCATCCATGTTATCCTTCTACGATTTTAAAAGGCCAGGGACCAATTAATTTTTGCTCTAGGAGGTAGCTCCACCCCCCAAAATTACCTGATATAATCTCCATTAGCAAACTAAGGGAGTCATTTTTCAAAATGCGATAAGGTGTTTTCGCATGCGTTAAGGGCTTATCGCATGCGAAAAGCCCTTTTAACGCATGTGATAGGCCCTTACCGCATGTGAAAACGTGTTTACCGCATGCGATCGCACCATATCGTATGGTGCGATGCAAATTCCGAAAATAGGAGGAGTTAGGGGTGGAGAGTGGGCTTGGTTAGCCTGTCTGCGAAGAGCTATCGCACAGCAGTAACGCTGATTTTAACTACACCTCTTTCAAATGCGTTAGACTGTGTGATAGCTGCTGTGACCGTGCGGAAAGGTTTCATTGCCATTTGCAATGTCTCACGTAAGTCCGATTTCAGCTGAATTGACAGCTTCAGAGCCTTGGGGGGGGGGGGGGAGAGAGAGAGAGAGAGAGAGACTGGCCATAATATCATGGCCCATAGGCAGGTATTTGTATCCCTATGGTAGGCCCACCTAGTAACTCGAGGTGGGGATTAGGTAAGAGTATACGGGGTTAGGGGCCACTTTGACATTCTACGTGACACCTACGAACAGAACAGTGGTCTCTTGTGAAGATTTGATGGCCTTCGGAGTGAGGAAACTCACTCCAAGATGAGATTTGGGCAAGGTTCTCTCAACCTAGCTTGATGTTACCCAGGTAGAGAGTCCATCAAGCTAGGTTGAGAGAACCTTGCCCAAATCTCATCTTGGAGTGAGTTTCCTCACTCCGAAGGCCAGCAAATCTTCACAAGAGACCACTGTTCTGTTCGTAGGTGTCACGTAGAATGTCAAAGTGGCCCCTAGCCCCCTACACTCTTACCTAATCCCCACCTCGAGTTACTAGGTGGGCCTACCATAGGGATACAAATACCTGCCTATGGGCCATGATATTATGGCCAGTCTCTCTCTCTCGCTCTCACTCTCACTCTCATTAAAAATGGTCCCCCAGTGGTTGAATGCAGGAAATACAACAGGTCTGGCACTTATCGCAGAATCTGAAATGGTATCGCAATTTGCGCTAACTTAGCTCTTCGCACAGGTAATTAGTGCAAATTGGGATAAATGCTATATTAGCATAAAACACACCCCTTTTGCTATCACATGCGGTAAGTACCGCATTTTGATAAATCCACCCCTAAGGTGTAAATCTTCATGTTAATGTATTATAATTATACAATTATGTTTGTTCACCCATCCTTATTTCATTAATCTTAGTGGCTGTTTTGCAAAGCGAACTTAAGATGTGTGTCTTAAGTCTACTAAAGGGTCCAAACTCCCTTTGTCTAATGTGGACTCCAGACTTCTAATATGTCCAGGCACTTCTCATTGTATAGCGGTACAGCTTGGCAATTTCTTTCAGGTCCTCGTCACTATCTTTGCCAGTTTTAGGTAGAATACAAGCCATAAAGATGAATATACTGCCTAGGTTTTGCAATTTTTCCAGACCCTTCTGACATCCATCCCAGTAGGGCTTCTATGGGTCTGGCAAATGAGCTCTCTTGGTTTATCTGGAAAAAGAGACTTTCTAGGATAGCAGGAAAAGTTCTCTACCATACTAAATGGCAAGGCGAACTGGAAGTTCCCAAAATTACTCTATTATGCCGCCTCATATTTAAGGGTGATACTAGAATTACAAAGGCTCCCTTGGAAGCAGGAAAAGGGCGGGCTTTAATGGCACCAAAATCCAATCCTTCGGCATACAAGGATTGGGTGTCCTTTAAAAAAAAAAAAAAAAAAAGGCTGTTTAGATATCCTTTAATGAGTATTCTACTGATGTACAAGGGCAGGACATCACTAAAGCTATTTCCAGGGGCTGGAATGCAAGGACGTTCAAAAACTGGATAAGAATGTCTGCGCCTGGAGGTGGACTGCCCACCATTTATAGCTTAAAATGCACATCCAGGAATCGGAACATCCTTGCATCCCGGCCCCCTGATATCAATTTTAAAGACACCCAGTTCTTGGGCATCGATCCTTCAAGATGTAATACACGTTCAATCATGAGACTTTGATTGGTAGAACAAACACACACTGGGTTTTTTATGGATGTCCGATTCCCAGATGTCCTTCTTAAGCAGTGAATGTTGGGCAGACGGATCTCAGGAATCGGATGTCGATTTAAAAAAAAAAAAAAAAAAAGACATAGTTTGTGGATAAGAACATAAGAAATTGCCGTGCTGGGTCAGACCGAGGGTCCATCAAGCCCAGCATCCTGTTTCTAACAGAGGCCAAACCTGGCAATTACCCAAACACTAAGAAGATCCCATGCTACTGATGCAATTAATAGCAGTGACTATTCCCTAAGTAAACTTGATTAATAGCCATTAATGGACTTCTCCTCCAAGAACTTATCCAAACCTTTTTTGAACCCAGCTACACTAACTGCACTAACCACATCCTCTGGCAACAAATTCCAGAGCTTAATTGTGCATTGAATGAAAAAGAATTTTCTCCTATTAGTCTTAAATGTGCTACTTGCTAACTTCCTGGAATGCCCCCTAGTCCTTCTATTATCTGAAAGTGTAAATAATTGATTCACATCTACTCGTTCAAGACCTCTCATGATCTTAAAGACCTCTATCATATCCCCCCTCAGCCGTCTCTTTTCCAGGCTGAACAGCCCTAACCTCTTCAGTCTTTCCTCATAGGGGAGCTGTTCCATCCCCTTTATCATTTTGGTTGCCCTTCTCTGTACCTTCTCCATCGCAACTATATCTTTTTTGAGATGCGGTGATGCCTTCACTTTTAATAATTGGCAATCGGGGATTCTCCCGTATTCAAACCATTACTGTGAGCATCAGCAGGAAACTAAAAAGAACAGATTTAACAATACTTTATGTATTGGTGTGGTCAAAAAAGTTAGTTTCTAATAAACAGCGTCAATACTTACCTGCAGCACATTTTTGCTTCAATATGTGCTGCAGGTAAGTATTGACGCTGTTTATTAGAAACTAACTTTTGTGACCACACCAATAAGTAAAGTATTGTTAAATCTGTTCTTTTTAGTTTCCTGCCGATGCTCACAGTAATGGTTTGAATACGGGAGAGTATTTACACACAGGCTCTCAGTCACATACTCACATGCTCCCTCACCTAAACCAGCTCTCAATCACACACAGACACACATGCTCTCTCTCTTATTTATACTCACAGGCTCTTAATCATACATACACATGATCTCAATCACACATAATCTCAATCACACATGCATACTCTTTCACACAAACAGGTTTTCAATCACAAACTTACACATGCAGGTTCTCAATCATACACTTACATTCATGTTCTCTCTCTTCCAACCCTAAAGACAACAGCAACCTCCTTCACTTTCAGCTCTCGCGGAGAAAGGAGTCCCATCAGCCACGGGGGTTGACGTTGTTCTTTGTTTCACTCCGAGCTGCGCTGCTCATTCCTCAGGCCACGCCTCTCTTCTTTTCTTCGGGCCAACACTGCCTGCACTAGCATGGTATTACGACTCGCTGCCCGACGTCTCCACTCCGCCCTCCTTACCTCTCTGGCGACTCCTCCTGCGGTTGATGGACGTTTGGCTGCCGTGGCATCCCCGGACTCGCTTGGGCGCTGCCTCCCGCCATGCTGTTCAGCTGCCATAGGGCACACGTGCCGCGCAGCCCTGCTTCAAGTACCTTCAGTGGCGTGAACCTCAGGGGCGTCCCCCTGTGATGACGTCATGCATACAGGATACAAAAGGCCTACACGATTGCTAGCTAATCGAATTAGCAAAGGCTTGCAACTCTGCCTCCTTTGGATCTACTCTATTTGGGGTACCCGCTCCTTGGGGGCCTCTCTCTCTTTCTTATCTTTCAGATCGCAGTCTGGAACCGGTACTCACTCCTCGAGGGCCCATGTTCCTGGACTCGCTACTTGGACTCCACTTCTGCCAGGAAGACACCGTGGCCTATAACATCTGTGAGTTACCATCTTTCTCTCTCACAGCTATTCCCTGGAACCAGGTACTCGCTCCTTGAGGGCCTGCCTTTGCTCCAGCTCCTATGCTCCACACTGAGAGACCGCTGCGTGAGTACATTACCAACGAGGCTCTATTCCTGAACTCTGCATATCCTGCTATTACTCACAATATCAGTTCTCTCTATTACAGCACAGCCATTGTGGGATCGCTGTTCCAGAGCCTGAGGGACTACAAGCCCAACTGGGCTACTTTCCAGCTCACTACTGCCACCTTTGGTGGTTCCCCAATCCTGTATAATAAAAGAACTAGCACGTGTGTGTCTCCGACGCTGAGCCTGTCCTGTGGCCCCTTGGGCGTGGTCATCTGCCACAGGTCCAGGGATCCACCCAAAACCCTTACAAATAATAACATATAGTCTCTTCTTCCCGCACATGCACCTGCTGCTCACCATTTCCTCTTCCGGGCTATGGGGGGAGGAGGGCAGGAAGAAGAGATTATGCTGGTGCTGCTGACTCCAGCTGTCCTGCTGTGTTCTGCCCAGGCTATCAGCGTTTTAAGCCCGGGCAGAGAACCTAATTTGCTTGGGTAGGGGGAGCAGCTGGGTCAGCGGGGGACCGGGAAGTGTGGCATCGCACCTGTGTGTGCTTGGCGACACACTGCTTTGTCACGGCACACCGGTTGAGAACCGCTAGTCTAAATCCTAGTCCCCCTTTCCCCCCTGCCATCAAAATGGGGAGCAATGTTGCAGTTGCATTAAACAAAAAAAAATGATATAAACAATTCCAAAAATATTATAAAATCTCACACCACTTTATCTAAAATTTGATAATCGAGACAAAGACCTCAGAACTGGCAAAGGGTCTAAATGACCACAATGTTTGTAGGCCAGTAAGTTCAATCACTGGTCTTTGTCTCATTTTCTATTTTTATAAAAACATGGTTATTTCCCATTTCAATTGTTTTTAAATACTGCAGAAAAATTCTGTCTGAAGAAAAGCATTTGCTATTGCATTAGTATCGTAGCAATATCAATTTTCACATTAATGCTACAATTCAGCCAGTCTTGATAGCGTTATATTGCAGCATAGATATCACAGCAACTTATGTTCTTTTTTTATATTCTTTTTAACAGCCCGTTTAATTTATAGCTCATCGCTTCGAGGTACTAACGCAATAGCAAATGCTTTTCTTCAGACAGAATTTTTCTGCAGTATTTAAAAACAATTGAAATAGGAAATAACCATGTTTTTATAAAAATAGAAAATGAGACAATAAAGACCAGTGATTGAACTTACTGGCCTACAAACATTGCGGTCATTTAGACTCTTTGCCAGTTTTGAGGTCTTTGTCTCGATTATCAGATAATATTGTTGAAGTGTTTTAATAAAGAATAATTTTTAAAAGTGAATTATTGATATTGAGTTAATGGGGGGACCAGAGAGGAAAGGTCTAGGGTCAGCCCCCACTGTACCCTAGCCCTGAGAGTTTACTGACTTCACCAGGCAGCGGGCAGTTTAGTGACCTTGCCCCTCGCAGTAGACAAAGCTCAGCCTGGCAATGCTGGAGGCACACCTCAGGGGTCAAGCGCCCTCACCAAAGTTGCATCGGCTCTTCTCCACAGGTTCTGGAGGAAGGAGGCAGCTCCGAAGAAGGGGATGGTCACTGTGGGTGGCTGGTAGTGACCGTGTGCACCTCCTAGGCATAGGAGCTCCTGGTTATACTCTTGAAGACAGCAGTCAATCTCGCTGGTCAGGTCAATAAGGGTCTCTAAGGATTCTGGAGGTTCTCGAGCTGCCAACTCATCTTTGCTATAGGGTGACAATCCTTCAAGAAAGATGGGGTATAGACAGTCCTCTCCCCAGTTGAGTTCTGTGGCCAGGGTTCGAAACTCAATGGTATAATTTGAAAACGACCAAGTCCCCTGGTGGAGGTGGAGAAGGTCCGAGCCAGAAGCCGCCTGGCGCCCGGGCTCATCAAACACTGCCTTAAAGGAAGCAACACACCATTGGAGATCCCAAAGGATCAGGTCGGCGCAGTCCCATGGGGAGGCTAGGATCTTCCCATCCAGAAGGGAGAAGGATGTATGTCATCTTCACTGAAACATCTGAGAACAGGGCAGGCTGAAGGGCAAAGTGCGTATAGCACTGGTTGATGAAACCCCAGCATTTTCTAGCCTCCACGGCTTAGCAGGGAGGAGCAAGCAGCAGGACGGTGGCCCATGAAGGTGCCACAGGTGCTGGAGTAGGAGCTGTCAGAACGCACAGAGAAGCTGCAGAATCTAGGCAGGCACTGAGATGCTCCATGGACCCTGCCAGCACCTCAAGGAAGCGCTATTGCTCCTGGATCTTCTGGGCTAAACCTGGAATGGTCTGTAATGAGGAGGCATCCGCTGGGTCCATGGCCTTGGCAATCTATTGCAGATGTGGACCCTTGCGCTCAGGGGGACTTGGAGGTACCTGCAGGGCTCCTCCCCACAGGTCCCCACCGTTGGCAGGTGGAGCTGGCGGGAGCAGAGACCCAACTGGAGCTTCTAATACCAGCCTGTGTTCTCCTTAGGTTGAGCCCTCGGGTGCCGGGCTAGCTGGTCTTAGGTGCGAGCCTCTGAGGTGGTACAGATCCATGAAGTATGAGGGCATTGCAGCCAGCATGAAGAAGAAGCAACAAGAGGACAGGCCAGGTTCAGGCAGAGTTCTTTCAGAGTCGGAGTCCCAGGAGAGGTCAGAGGCAGGCAGAAAACAATCAAGGTCTGAGACCAGGCAGCAGTTGGAGGCAGGCGGAGAAGAATCAGAAACAGTCCAAGCCGAGGTCAATACTGAGATCCGTCCAAGGGGAGGCAATGAGTGGAGAGGAGGCAGGAAGACACAAACAGGAATAGTGGACATTGAAGACCAGAAGAAGACGCTGAAGACTGACCGAAGAAGACCAAGACAAGTCTCAGGAGCACAAACAAGAATGCAGGAACAGGAATGCAGAGGCAACTCCCTCTACCAGGAAGTAGTGGACCTGTTGCAGAGGCACTGAAAGTGTTTCGAGGAAAGCCTTAAATTGGGAGGTGTCTTTGATGACATGGGGAGGCACCTCTGGTGGATTCTTGCTGCTGGCCCTTTAAATGGTGTGTAGTCAGCACGTGTGCACCCTAAGAAGGAAGCCAGGCAAGCAGTGGCCTCAGAAGGAGACCGCACATGGCAGCCCGCCAAGCAGCAGGAAGCGAAGCAGAGCCAGCAGAGGAGCAGGCAGCAGGTCATGCTGGCTTGGGGGTCGGCCCTGGCATTGGGGAGCGTCGGGACCTGGCATGGCACCTAGGTGAGTGTGGCAACTCGCGGGAGGCCGCAAGCTGCCAAGCACAACACATCTGCATTCCTCATTTGATATCATCCTTGATTTTTAAATTGTATTGTACTTCCCCTGAATAAGCTATGTATACTGAAACGTTACATGTTGAGATACTGTTTTTTAGCTGTGTATGATTGATATATGGTTGAATATATATGTGGGTGAAATTTGTTTAGATAAGGGTGGTGTGAAATTTTATAATAATTTTTGTGGATTATATTTGTATTGGTACATTTTGATAAATAAAAACAATTTTTTGAATTGTTTATATCATTTTTTGATTGATGTGTAGGGTGATATAACAGGTAGTGAGGCCTATTTTTGTGAGATTGCACTTGCATTAAAAGCATCAAGGCTTATTGGTTAAAGATTATAATCTCCATGCCTTCTGCTAAGGTTAGTAACTGCAATCGCATGGTCATCCATGCTTACTGAAAATTTCCCAAATAATCTTGCTGCTGATGATTTGTCATAAATGAGATAAACCATCTCAGAATGTTCCCTCCTAAACTAATGTAGATAGGAATTTGCTAAAGGATAGGAAACAGAATGGGACTGAATGGTCATTTCAATGAAGAAAGGTGAACAGTGATGTTCCACAGGGTCTGTACTTGGGCCAGTGCTTTTTAATATATTTATAAATGATCTGGAACAGGGAGTGAAGAGTCAGGTGATCAAATTTGTAAATAGCACAAAACTGTTCCGTTGTTCGATCACTAGCCAATTGTGAGAAAATTGTAAGAGGACTTTGCAAGACTGGGGGGATTGGGCATCTAAATGGCAATGAAATTTAATGTGGACAAGTGCAAAGTGATGCATATAGGGAAGAATAAGTCAAACTATAATTACAAGATGCTGGAGTCCATTTTTACCAAAATAAATGATATATTAGCGTATTTAAATCCAATTTACTAAATCTTTTACATATACATGTATCCACCCTTCATATAAATTATTACAACTTAACTTATATAGAAAATATATATTAAAATACATATCACATTCACGTATATCATACAACTACCACACCACATTCATACTGCACCAATCTTTTCATCTATACTCATTCAATCACAAATTTATAAATACATTTTCCCAATATGTTTCACTTATAAAAGCTTCTTCAGAGGAAACACTTATCTCTTGAATATCAACCAGTTTTACAAAAAAAATCTGTGAAAGTGTAAAATTAAATAATATCCCTCACAAATACCACAATATAGGTGAATACAATTTCAAAATTTTAGTTAGACAACTAGCATCATTCAATTCTTTACTTGGCACAGATGTTCCCAGTTTCAAGCAATAAAGCTCAAATTATCCGTATTTCCGTAGCTGTAGAATAGTCAACAAATCGGTAAAATCTCTTTTCACTTTCAAATTTATGAAGACCGCCTCTGTGAACAAAGCACCAAATATTCTTTCATTTCCCACCTTACGGAGGCCTCTTAAATGTATTGATATGAAGATCTCACTCACACAATTTTCTTCATATAATTTCCTTCACAAGAATAATCACAGCACTGGAAAACTTTATAACCGTCTGCAAAAACACCTAAGATGCCTTGAAATAGTTCTCTTAACAAAGAGACAGCGCTCTCTCTTAAAACACACAAACAAACAAAAATATATCCAAATCACAAATGACTATGCCAGTACTTCAATAACAAAACTTCTCAATACTGTTATGGTTTGTGGGTTTTGTGGGCCCTTGGCCCGATGTGGGAGATGTTACCACCTGTGGGGAGGAGCCACACAGGTCCACACTGCCGGGAGGCGAGGTCTGGTACAGTAGGAGCTATGGGAGAGAATCTGTGGGAAAGTCCCAAGGAGCGGGGTGAGAGACATGGCAATGAGGGACCCCACAGTAAGCTGGTAGGCTGGAGAGCAGTACCTGGACGGAGACCTCCAAGTGGGTGGGGCTAGGCAGGCGCAAGGAGCGCAGGAGGTATACTGCAGAGGCAACCCTGGGCGGCAGAGCTGCGTAGCGAGGGAGGTACTGATGTGATGACATAGGCTACCCTGCAAAGCGGGGAAGCCTGAGTCGGGTCTCCAAGTAATGGCGCAGATAACCCCGAGAAGCGGGGGAGTACCGGCTATCACCGGTGTTGAACGTAGGCACTGCCCCAAGGAGCAGGGAAGCACAGACAGTCTCTGGAGTAGTACGTAGGCACTGCCCCGAGGAGCAGGGAAGCAACGAGATAGATCTCCCAAATGGTGAGGCATCTCAGAAGCAACCCCGAGAAGCGGGGAGCCGGCAGGTAAGGTTCCTGAAAGGCGCAGGGCTAGCCCGAGGAGCGAGGGAAGCCAGAGACCGAGTCTCCAGAGAGAGCGCACAAAGGCCCCCGAGGAGTGGGTACCTGAGCCAGGGTCTGAGACAGCCACCACAAGTCTGAGGAGACAGGAGCTAGTAGAGTAGCGATGGAACACGTTACCAAGTCGGCTAGCAGGGTGCGAAGGCAGTGCTTAAGAACCCTGACCCAATGATGTCATCAATCAGGGACGCCCCTGAGGTTCCCGCTGTAGCAACTTTAAAAGAGGGCGCGGTGGCGCAAACGCGCGCCTAGGAAGGCCCAGAGTCGGCGTAGATGGCGGTGGTGTCCTGGCCGCCATGAGGGGGCCATGAAATACACGGCGGTAGAGGCTGGCTCCTGCAGCGAGCAGGCCCGGAGAGGGAAGCAGGACAGTACAAGATGTGAGTAGACGCAGTCGCAGCCGTCTGCGACCGGTCATAACAAAAATAAAATTTAAAAAATCCTTGAAACTCACCAAATGTTGTCGCCAAGTCAAACATTTGAGAAACTCTTCCCAAACACGGTGCCATCTTGGTCTGTAAGTCACATGCAAATTTATGACCAATCAAATCTAAATATACTCCAAAACACAGAAGATATGCCAATCGGAGATCACCAAAAAATGTTTTAATACAAGATACCCAATCACTGTTTTCATTTAACTCACCAGGACTAATGGTCTTAAATTAAAGACCATTTTTAGGCATCATTACCCAGGGGAAGGATCTTGAAAGCATTGGGCCGGATTTTCAAAAGGTTACACGCGACGGGCCTATTTTAAAAAGGTCCGGCGACGAGCATAAAGCCCTGGGACACGTGCAAGTCCCGGGGCTTTAGAAAAGGGGCTGTTCGGGGGTGGGGGCGTGGCCAAAGGCCTCCGCACAGCCGCTGGGCCGGGGATCGCACGCCAGCAGTCGGCTGAAGTAAGTTTTAAAATTTAAAAAAAAAAGTCTTCAAGGGTGGGGCGGGGGGGGAGGGGGTAGGAAAGTTTCCTCCGAGGCCGCTCCGAAATCGGAGCGGCCTGGGAGGGAACAGGGGAAGGCATCGCAGCTCGGAACAGGCTCGGCACGCACAAGGTGCACAATTGTACGCCCGCATGCTCCTTTTTAAAATCTACCCCATTATGTATAATATTTTGAAATCCTCAATCTAGTGCATGGGAGCAGTCAGAAAAGCAAATAGAATGTTAGGTATTGGTAGGAAATGAGTGGGAAACAGAGGATATCATAAAGCTGCTGTATCAATCCATAGTTCAACTGCACCTTAAGTACTGTATGCAGTTCTGGTCACCCCATCTCAAAAAAGATATAGCGGAACAAGAAAAGGTACAGAGAAGGTTGACCAAAATGATAAAGGTGATGGAATGGAGGAGACACTAAATAGGCTGGGGCTTTTCAGCCTGGAGAAAAGACAGTCAAGAGGAGATATGATAGAGGTCTATAAAATTTTAAGTGGAATGGAAACTGGTAAACAAGGAATGGTTATTTTACCCTTTCAAATAGTACTAGAACTAGGGGACATTCCATGAAGCTAAAAGGTAGCACATTTAAAACAAATCAGAGAAAGTATTTTATTTTTCACTCAGCAATTAAAGTGTGGAATTTGTTGTTGAAAATCAATTAGTGTAACTGGGTTTGAAGAGGGCTTAGTCAAGTTCCTGGAGGAAATGTCTATAAACCATTATTAACCATGTGTATTTGGGGAAAGCCATTGCTTATCCCTGGTTATGAGCAATAATGATTGGATCGCTCCATGGTGACACCGCACCTTGAATACTGTGTACAATTCTGGTCGCTGCATCTCAAAAAAGATATAGTTGTGATGGAGAAGGTACAGAGAAGGGTAACCAAAATGATAAAGGGGATGGAACAGCTCCCCTATGAGGAAAGGCTGAAGAGGTTAGGGCTGTTCAGCTTGGAGAAGAGACGGCTGAGGGGGGATATGATAAAGGTCTTTAAGATCATCAGAGGTCTTGAACGAGTAGATGTGACTCTGTTATTTACACTTTCGAATAATAGAAGGACTAGGGGGCATTCCATGAAGTTAGCAAGTAGCACATTTAAGACTAATCGGAGAAAATTCTTTTTCACTCAACGCACAATAAAGCTCTGGAATTTGTTGCCAGAGGATGTGTTTAGTGCAGTTAGTGTAGCTGGGTTCAAAAAAGGTTTGGATAAGTTCTTGGAGGAGAAGTCCATCAATGGCTATTAATCAATTATACTTAGGGAATAGCCACTGCTATTAATTGCATCAGTAGCATGGGTTCTTTTTAGTGTTTTGGTAATTGCCAGGTTCTTGTGGCCTAGTTTTGGCCTCTGTTGAAAACAGGATGCTGGGCTTGATGGACCCTTGGTCTGACCCAGCATGGCAATTTCTTATGTTCTTATTCTTTAGGATCTTGCAGGTGCTTGTGACCTTGATTGGCCACTGTCAGAAACAGGATGCTGGGCTTGATGAACCTTTGGTCTGACCATGTATAGCAGGTCCTATGGTGACCAGATAGGCAACCTTGGTTGGGTACTGCTACTGATTAGATGTCCTAGAAGGAATTCCCTGGAATACAGAACAAATAATTTTGTTGATTTAAAAAAAAAAAAAATTTGTTATGTTTAATTTTCCAGATATTTTAAGATCAGTTTATATTATCAGTCAGTGTACTAATAAATTATTGGTACTGAACCAAATACTTAAAACTAAACAAAAAAGAAAAAAATAACCATTCTATCAGTCAAAAATGAAAGAGATGAATGAAATATTTTTAAAACAGCAAACAACCAGAAAAATACAGAAACTGCTATAAAAACACATAATTGAAAAAGTCAATTGTATTGTATTTTTTTGAGAATTATGTATGTTTTTTTGGAAATCACCTTGACCTTTGGATTGTGTGATTTACAAACACTTTTAAATAAATAAAAAACAGGTATTTATTTTGCCTGTAAAGTTTTACACTCTGCGTTCAAGTTAAGCAGAAGCTCTAATCATTTCTCCAGTGAAAAAATACTCCCTAATAAAAGCTAATGAGATATATTCTGTTAGTTCAATAATAAAATATCACCCATAATGCATTTATCGACTCCTATTTCTTCTACTGTAAGTTTTCTATGTGTCTTCTCATTTGATTCTTTTGGGATATGAAACTGAGCTTCACATATTTTGCATTTGTAAATGGAAGTCATTTTGAAGCTATTGTTGCTTGACTCGTAGGAAAAGAAGTTTCTGAACAGAATATCAGGTCTACAGGATGAACTAAACCATAGAGACCACCATATTTCTGAACTAGATAAAAAAGTTGTGACATTACATGAGAACATAAACACGTTAACCAAGGAGTTAGAATTTAAGGGGAATGAGATTCTTAGAATACGGAGTGACGCCAACCAGCAGATAAGGTATAGTATGTATTATCTCTCTGATTTAATATGATCTCTTCCTTTGCCAAAGCAGCAGCATTATCTAGATCAGGACTGAGCAAACATTTTCAGCCTCAGCCCCCCCTTCCATCCATATAATTTGTTGCCCCCCCTCACCAAAGTTGGGTTGCATCATGTATATATCGGGGTAGATTTTAATAAAGTACGCCCGCACGTTCTTTTGTTCGCGCACCAGTCGCGAAAAAGAGTACGCCGGATTTTAATAGATACGCGCGTAGCTGCGTGTATCCTTTAAAATCTGGGGTCGGCGCGCGCAAGGCTGTGCAAAATCGGCAGCCTGTGTGCGCCAAGCCGCGCAGCCTGCCTCCATTCCCTTCCACCTCCCCGCACCTTCCCCTCCCCCTATCTAACCCACCCTGCCTACCTTTGAAGAGTTATGCCTGCCCGAGGCAGACATAACTCGCGCGCGCCGGCTGCGCGATTCCCCAGCCCAGGAGCAGTTTCGGAGCCTGGCCACGCCCCCGGGCTGGAACCACGCCCGAGGCCCCGCCCCAGATGACACACTGCCACGACGCCCCCCCTCCCCCATGAAAGCCCCGGGACTTACACGCGTACCCCTTTGAAAATCTGCCCCATTATGTATTTATACGTGTGTGTGTCTTCTATTTGGCAAACAGTTAAACAGTTGATTGGTTGGTGAGAAACTTTGACATATCTATCTATCTCCCCCCAAGGCAGACACTCATATTTTCTCTCTCTCTCTCTCTCCACCCCCCCCCCCCCCCCCCCCAGGGCAGGCACTCATATTCTCTCTCACAAACACACAGATCCCATTCTGACACACATTCACTGAAGGCAGGCCCCTCTCTTTGTTTTGACGGCAGTCTTGAAGCCTTTCTCATTCCTGCTGTTGGGGAGGAGCTGATCACTTGTTGCTGTTTCTGACACTGAAACCTGTTCTGCTGCCTCCTCCTCTGTGCAGGCCCCGTGATATTAAAAACTGGCAGGACCAGCACTTCCTACATGCTTATCTGATGCATTGCAAGATCAGCATAGAGAAAGTGCTACTCTCACGAGTTCTAATACTGCGAGCCTGCACAAATGGGGGTGTCCTTTGCTTAACTGCTGGTGGGATGAAGTCCACTGGCGGCTGCACGGTCCCTCTCTCTCTTTTTCGGCCACCAGTGGGATCAGGTCCACTGGCGGCCGCAAGAACTTCTCCCTGATATGACATTCTCGGCCCCCCTGTTTGCACACCCCTGATCTAGATGAACGGTTTCCAAACTAGTCCTGTTCATCCCACAAGCAATCAGATTTTCAGAATATATACAGTGAATAAGCATGAAATATATTTATATATGCTAGATATCTACTTTATGCAATTATCTCATGCATATTCTATATGTTTATTCTAAAAATCTCATTGTCATTTTGGGTCAGTAGAGTATGTTTTGGAACCACTGATCCTAAAAAATTCAAAATATTTACTTACCTATTTCTTCGCTTTATTTCTTTCTATTTAGGTTTTACTCTTTTTCTGTTTTCTGCTTCATCCTAACAAATGTTTTGTATTTTCTTTTCCTTTTGAATAAAAGATGTATGGCTTTGTTTACAAGTTTCTTCCTTTAAAAGTTTCTTCATTTGACTTCACTCTGAATGCTTTGCATTCATCATTGAGATGTCTCATGAGATTTTGATAAAGCTCAACACAGCAATACTAGCATTTACTTACATTCATAAAGGTGTACATAACTAAGCAGGAAGAACTTTCAAAAACTATAAACTCACATAACTCCTTAGAAATTAAATTTGAATGAAAAATGGGATTCTAATAATTTGATATTTCATAACCATAACCTGAATTATGTTAAATAAATAAAAGAAAATTCACTGGAATGTTATACAAATAAGGTAAAAAACAGTCCAATTCCACAGTGTTCTGATTGTTATAATGTATATTCATTTGTGCTGAATGACTCACTCTTTCATGTTTATGCCAGTAGGCAAAATTTGCGAAATGAATGTGCTATACTTAAAACTGAGGCCTGGATTTATCAAAATGTGGTAAATATCCATGCGATGGGAAAAGGGGCATGTTTTATGGTAATAGGGAATTTATCGCAATTTGCACTAATACCTATGTGAAGAGCTAAGTTACCGCAAATTGCGAACAGTTTTTTGCACTTTGAGATAAGTGCCAGAATGTGGTATTTCCTACATACAACCACTGGGGGGACCATGTTTACTATGAGAGAGAGAGAGAGACTAGCCATAATGCCCTGACCCTAGATAGGTATTTATATCTATATGGGAGGCCCATCTAGTAACTCGATGTGAGGTATGTATTAGTGTAGGGGTTAGGGGCCACTTTGACATTCAATGTGAGTCGTACGAACAGAACTTACCCTCAGATTGAGGAAATGCACCCAAAGATGAGATTTGTGCACTGTCCTCTCAACCTAGCTTGATGGATTCTCTACCTGGGTAACATCTCTAAGAAGATTGCTCAAATAGATGGTTCTTTTTTCAAACCCCTTAAGACTGCCACTATCAATTCATCATCCCTCTAATGCTTCGTAGCACTCTTTATCTCCTACGTCATGTGCTGACGTTACTACAATTCTGGGGCACATGAAAGACATCTTTTGCTCATTCAACTCATCTCTTCTGCCTTGATCAAAATTCTTCACTCAGAGATAGTCAATGCTTCCCTATCCAAGGGTGCCTTGTCAACCTCTGTTAAGGTTGCTATTGTCCATCCTCTGTTAAAGATGGCTAATTTGGACTCCACAAAACTCTATCATCCCATTTCCTCCTTGCCATACTCTCAAAAATTATTGAAAAAGTAATCCATATCCAGCTCCAAGAATTCCTGGATGATAACATCCTCTTTAATAGTTCACAATTTGGATTCCACCCACTACATAATACAGAGTCCTTACTAATTTCCAGTTTTGATATGATTTGCCAAGGTTTTGACTCAGGTACAAAATACTCTCTCATCTTACTGGATATATTGTCTCCTTTTAACACCCTAAATCATTGTCTACTGCTTAGTCACTTGGAAACACTAAAGGGTAGATTTAAATAAATTGCGCGATCGCGTACTTTTGTTCGCGCACCAGGCGCAAACAAAAGTACGCTGGATTTTATAAGATACGCGCGTAGCCACGTGTATCTTATAAAATCTGGGGTCGGCGCGCACAAGGGGGTGCACATTTGTGCAACCTGCGCGTGCCGAGCCCAGCGCGCGCTGCCTGTTCCCTCCGAGGCCGCTCCGATTTCGGAGCGGCCTCGGAGGGAACTTTCCTTCGCCCTCCCCCCACCTTCCCCTCCCTTCCCCTACCTAACCCACTCCCCCGGCCCTATCTAAACCCCCCCCTTACCTTTGTTTCATGATTTACGCCTGCTAAAAGCAGACGTAAATCTGCGCGCGCTGGCCAGCTGCCCCACTCCGTGTTCCGGTCCTGGGGGCTGGTCCGGAGGCCGCGGCCATGCCCCCGGGCCGAAACCACGCCCGCATCACCGCCCCCAAAACGCCGCGTCATTCTGCCACGCCCCCCGACACGCTCCCTCCCGCCCCTTTTAAAAAACCCCGGGACTTACGCGCGTCCCGGGGCTCTGCGCGCGCAGGGCATTTAAAATCCGCCCCTAAGTATCTCATCCACAGTCCATTCCTGGTTCTTTTCTTTCCTTTCTCATCATCAATACCAAGTGGCAATAGGGGACATTTCTTCTGCAATACATCCACTCACCACAGGTGTCCCTCAGGGCTCTTTGCTTTCTCCTACTCTCGTCAATATTTACCTTGCCTCTTTCTGTTCTGTTCTGTTCTGTGTGACTTGGAAGTTTCGTTCAAACTATACACAGATGCTTCGCTGCACATTTTACTTTCTGTATCGCGCGGGATTGGCTAATAGGCCCATCAACATGCATTTGTATGTTGCGGGCGCTATTAGTTTTGGGGGGTTGGCCACGCGTTTTCCACGCGCTATTACCCCTTACTCTATAAGGGGTAAAAATAGCACGTCGAAAACGCACCGCCAAATAGGGGCTAACAGTGCGCTCAGCCTGAGCGCACTTTACTGCTTCGGCCCGTATGTGTCTGACAAAGATTAAAGAATGAATGCAGAATGGCAGGTTAGTCCTTAACATTTAAAAAAAAAAAAAAAAAAACTGAAATCATGCTTTTATCCTGTATTCAGCCGGAGGAATTTCACTCACTTTACTCCTTTGAAGGACATGCCATTCCAATCCAATTAAGGGCATGCAGTTTGGGGGTTATCATTGACTCCTCCCTGTCGCTGCGACCCCACATTGACACACTAATGCAGTCATCCTATTACAAACTCTGCTTACTACGCCCTTTAAAGAGACTTCTCAGCTACACTGATTTTCATACTGTTGTGTAATCCCTTGTTTTATCATCGCTGGACTATTGTAACTCTCTGTTCCTAGGTTTTATTAGCTCTCACAGGTACTTCTGCTTGTACAAAACTCTATGGCTCAGCTCATCACAGGAACTCCATTGTGCAATCACATCTTTCCAGTCCTAGCTACTTTGCACTGCTTACCCATCAGCTGGCGTGTAAAGTTCCAAACGCTGATGTGGGACTTTAAGGCCCTTCATGAACTCACCCTTCCTTGTTTTGGCTTCAGCAATCCAGAAATATCAACCTGCTCGTTGTCTCCTTTCCTCTTCACAAAACTTACTCAAGACCCTCACCTCAGATATGTACGACTAACCAAGTCTAGAAAATGTATTTTCCAGATAGCAGGCCCTACTCTGTGGAATAACCTCCCTGAGGAGTTGAGAACCAAAATGGTCATGCTCCGTTTCAGAAAGCTCCTTAAATCCTATTTTTTCATCTCAGCTGTCGCTGACTGTCTATCTTAGATTTTGGGGCTGGGATCCCTTTTTATTAGGTGCCGGTCCATAAATAAAGCATGAAGTAATTAAAAGTGCCGGTCCACATATTAGTCCCGGATTTTCACAGCCCCCTCCCACGTGCAAAATTGCAATTTTGGCAATTCTGCGCAGAAAATAGAGACCCTAGCATGCCGCGAATGGAAAGTGTCCCACACATGCCACAGGACGCGCTCTGTTCGCAACGAAGAAGGAAGGCCCCCATGTGCCGCGAACGGAGTGTGCTCCGCTTGTGGCGAAGAAGGAAGGCCCCGGTGAGAGATAATGTGTGTGTGTGTGTTAGAGCGGGGAGGGGCAGGGGATGCTTGAGTGTGGGTTGAGAGAGCCTATATGAGGAGATTGTGAAGGAGTGTGTATGTGTGAGAGAGATTGGGAGCTCATGTGTATGAAAAAGGGATCATGTGACTGTGAGGGTGCTAGCCTGTGTGAAGGGATTGTGTATGTGTGAGACAGAGCCTGTGTGAATGGGTGCGTGAGAGAGAGACATAGGTAACCTATGTGAGGATGTATGTGTGAGAGAGAAAGGGAGCTTGTGTGGGTGTGTATGCAAGAAAGAAGGCCCTGTATATGGGGATGTGTGTGTGTGTGTGCGAGAAAGTGAGGGAGCCTGTATGAGTGTGTGTGTGTGTATATTAGAGAGAAGGGAGCGTGTGTGTGAGAGAGGGAGGGACAGAGGGAGCCTGTGTGAGGGGCAGTACTGAGAATGCGGTCAAACTCTGGGACTGGCAATAGAGTGAAAGGGGTTAAGCCTAGAGGTGGAGGGGAGAGATACTGGCAGGTGGAGGAGTTGGGGCCTGAGAGGGCAAAGTGGCCAGGGGAGTAGGGAGAGTGAGTGGAAGGGACACTCTTACAGTGAATTTCTAGGGAAATTCTGCTCAAAATATTTAAAATTATGCATCTTTAACTTTTTTCTGTATTAATTTAAAATGTAATTACTTAAAGACTCATGTAAATTGTGTTATTTTGATTAATATAAAGTTTGCAGAATTTTAAGTTTTTGTGCGCAGAATTCCCTAGGAGTAATATATAAAGTGTGAAGTAATTAAAGTAAGCGTAGTCTTGTGCTGTTAGTAGAATGTGTTATTTGTTGAATGTTTCGCTATAATCCGCTGAGACTGGAGGATCAGCGGAATATAAGTTTCCTAAATAAATAAATATCCGCAGAACTTTTCAGAAAACATTTCTGAGCATGTGCAGGTAGAGTCCTGTGCAATATTAGGCTGACTGCCATTTAGTTTAAATTTTGCCTGTTTGAGGAAGAGTGTATTGCTGGATTTGCACTGTTGTGTGCTATCATGAATATTTTTCGGAGTTTTTTTTTTTCTTTTTCTTATTTAGTGTTCTTATTGTCTTTGGTTAGGCATGTTGGCTTATTATTGACACATCAGCCAGTTTATGCTGATCTCAGTAGGTGCTCTGCTTCACGCCATTCTTTTGATTTTTCTTCAATTATCTCCATCCCAAGATGTCTGCAAACAGTTAAGCAGCTTTTAAGAGATTTTCCTGATAAATGTACACAATATGTTTCACAAGGCATCATCAGAAGTATTCTCTGTGGACAAGCAGGACAGCCATACAAGTGGGAAGTGATGTGTGATAATACTGAGGCAGATAGCTCTCTGAGAGCTCTGAAAGAAATTAAAGGTCTTTCTGATCATGTGTGAGGTAACCTGTGCAGCAACTGGTACTGCACAAGTCTGTTTTCTTCAGCTAACATGAAAAGATATGTATGTTGTATTCAAGGACAAGCAGGATGTCAGACTTCACACATGGGTGACATCATCAGATAGAGCCTGGCACGGAACTTTGATCTCAACGATTATAGAGCATTCAAACATGCCCTACTGAGCATGTTCAGCTGTAGTTAACTCCCTGTCCCTTAGTCAGAGTCCCTCAGGCTTTTTATTTTTCTGTGCTTTGCTCTCTCCTCACAGCTTTTGTTGTCATTTTTTCTGGAGATGCAGCTGTTTTTCTTTTTCTTACGATAGTTTTTCTTTTTTGTTTATTATTATCTCTTCCTTTCAACTATCTGCCAGCCACATGGCAAGCCTTAGTCTCTGTGCTGCCTGGCAGAGTCTAATTCTATTCCTTAAATAAATGCTGCATCTGCAGTTTAGTTTGTGTCCTCTCCTTGATCTGTCTGTTTTTGTGCCTTTGTCTGGTGTTGACAGGACTGACAGAATGAAGTCCATGAGTAATCTGGACAGGCCACAGAGCCTGGGGACTAGCCTGAGTTCTACCTGGGCAGCAGTGGGAGGAGAGCTCATGCTCCCCGCATTCTAAGGAACTGGTCTCCACGGGAAGGATCGCTGAACGATGTAGCCTCCCCTTCTGCTTGCAGGGATGGTAATGCAGTCTCCTTGTGAGAGAGCCTGGGCAAGCAGCATTGCTGCTTGCATCTTCAGTGCCTTATCCAGTAATGATTGCCCATGCATGCCTGTGCCAGCCCACCAATGGTGTGATGTGTCGATGTCAGGACCAGGACTGCCATTGAGCACCATGGTCACCCTTGATGCCATCGAGGAGCATGACTGCCCTCAATGCTATAAGGGCCATCAAAATGGGCACCATCAAGTGCCATACATGCTGTAGATTGCCCTGACTGGGGGAGGGAGCCCTTCTGTGCCATAAATATCAAAGGGTGCCATTGTGTGCCAGATCTGCCATCGAGCACCATGGGTTCCCGATGCACCGGAAGAACAGCATCAACTCGAGCCTCATTGAGTACCATGAGCCTCGAAGTGACAGTGTAGCTGCACTGACCTCAACATTATGGTCAAGACCACATCAGGGACCAGGACTGCCATTGAGCGCCATAGTCACTCTCAACACCATTGGTGCTACCCTCAATGCCATCGAGGTGTCTCCCTCAATGCCATTCTGGTGCGAGGCTGCCCTCAAGGCTAACGAGCGCCATGGAAGCTATCAGGGGTGTTCATCATTGATGTCATTTGTGACTGCTCTCAATGATGTCGAGCACCATCGCTACCAGAGGGTACCGGGATCACCATCAATCACCTGGTCATCCTAGAGGCCATCGACTTGCCAGGATCCAGGGATCCTAAGAGTCCTTGAGCATTATGGAAGCCCTAGGCCACAAGAGTGATGGCCCCATCATCAAGTGCTGGGGGCCACCATCAACCTGAGGCACCCTAGACTGCTGAGACTTCCAGGGTGTGCACCATGGTCTGGTGCCCTTGAGGCTACTGAGCGTTGGGTGTGCCAACGAACCCTCTTATGGTGTCTGGAAGGGACACCAAGGGGCATCGAGCTATGCTATCGATGGAGTAAGGCTGTTGGGTGCCATGGGTGCTGATGCTGTCAAGTGACCGGAGCTGCCATACAGCACCAAAGGCACTGGGATTGTGGCGCATCAGAGGCCCTTGCAGGGCTTCGAGAACCATTGGAGCTGACAAGTACCAGAGTTACTGTCAAATCTAGCGTTAGCCATAGGCAGTGGCATGGACACCATTGAGACTACAGCATTGATGCTCTTGGACATATAACTGAGCTGAGGGGAAACATTGAGGACACTGACCATCTGTTGCTTTGGGCACCGATGCGGCATGTTGCTACTGTGAGGAACCCAGTGGTGCATTGGTGCCACAGGGTCTCTGCCATTGGGCACCTTGGGTGTCATCCGTACTGCCAGACCATAGATTCTGCCAACTCTGGGACATTTTCATCTTGTGGTGTTTGTTTGCAAGTCATCGGCACCTTTGGGTGCTGTGTACACCATGGGTGCCACCCAGGTGTCAACGTCTGGCATCTCAGGTGCCATCGATGGCGCTGCATGTCACGATCAAGCACCGTTGGAACCCGTGGCACGATCAAGCACCGTTGGAACCCTGGGCACAGCATCGGTGCATAGATGTGATCCATCGCTTGTGAGCACCAAGGAGGGCACCATTGCCACTTTGGGCAGTGGTGGACATGGTCAGATTTCGCAGGGCACTACCACAGAGCGACATAGGCACTGTCTGTTACTATGGGCCGCTATGCGACAGAAAAGGTGGTGAGCCATTCACAACTCCAATTCAAGGGCTGTGATCAGCCTCTTGCAGTGTTGTCAGGTACCGTGGGTACCATAATGGCAATGCCACCCACCACCAGGGACAACCATAATCAGAACCCCAGTGGCACTAGAGATGCCATAATCACACTGTACATGCTGACTCTATTAGGAGGTAGTGCAACAGTGGAGTGCATCATGCCCGATTTAGGTATGGTGTGGGTGTAAACTCCTCCAAGTTCCTCCGAAGCTAGAGAGAGGCATTCTCTTTTCTATGTCATACACAGCCATGCTAGGGATAGTAGGACCACCGTAATCATGTCAAGGTATCTGTTTCGCACCTTAGTGTTCGATGGGACAATAGTATAAAAGGTGGCTGATGGTAGGTTATATGTCACAGAATATACAGCACACGTATTTACAAGTATAGAAGTTTACTTAAGTCTGAGAATAAGCAATAAAAGCCTACAAGATTAGAGTTTGCATTAAAGAGAATTCACAAAAATACTTCCCCAATGTGAGTCTGATATATCTTTGTAGATCTGGGAACACAGGGCTGAGAAATCAGCAACAGCTCATCAGGCACTTCATTAACCACTGTTAATGTTCACAAGTTATTCTTCCAAGCTGTTCTTTCTCAGATTTCAAACTGCTTGTCTCATGTTGCTCTTTTTAAGTTAATTCTTCTGACCTCTGGGACTCTCCTATGAGTTCTTGAGGCCCCAACTGTCCTTATCACATCAGCAAACAGTTAGGTGTGGCCAAATGGCTACAGTCCTGTTTTCCTCTGATATCTGCAGTTAGGCTCTTTAATATATCTAATCTCAGGACATGTTTTTGTTACAAGCAGGCTAAGAAAAACAGCATATTTATTCTCAGAACTTTTAGGCCTTATATCAAATAATTACACTAATAATATTAGTGATTCTCTGCTTCAATACTTTCTATTGCATTACAAGATTCTTCCACAAGCTAGCTCCTTAAAATAATTTCCCACAAAAATCAAGGAGGGCACTTGGGGGCCGATGCAATACAGTGCGCTCAGCCGAGCGTACTGTTAACCCGCAGTCTGACGCGAGTTGAATAGGCGCTAATCAATCCCCTAATGCAATAAGGGGATTAGCGTTTATTCAACGTACATCCAACACAGAGTGAATCTAATAGTGCTTATCACATGCAAATGCATGTGAATGAGGATATTAGGCATTTTCTCCCGATGCGAAAAAAAAATGTGCATCTCAGACGCACATTGAACTGTCATCTATTAACACCTGCCTGGAGCAGGCGTTAATAGCTGAGTGCATCTAAAACAAGTACAGCTTTTAAACTAGAACAAGGGGGAAAGCCTACAGTCATTCAGCAGTGCATGGTTCGGAGCAATGTATCCTTGAAGCATACTAATGAAACAGGAGAGTTAGGACAGCCCAACAGAGAGGTTCCAATAAAAGAAAACGTAGTCCATGTGCCTATATGTAAAAAATCACCAAAGCTAATGATTTCCAAATTATCCCAAACAACTGAGAAGCAGGTTATTAATACAAACAAAAAACACACTTTGAAATGTCTGTATGCCAATGCCAGAAGTCTAAGAAGTAAGATGGGAAAGTGAGAGTGTATAGCAGTAAATGATGAGATTGGCATAATTGGCATCACAGAGACTTGGTGGAAGGAGGATAACCAATGGGACAGTGCTATATCAGGGTACAAATTATATCACAATGATAGGGAGGATCACCTTGGTGGGAGTGTGGCACTTTATGTCCGGGAGGGTATAGAGTCCAACAGGATAAAGATCATACAAGAGACTAAATGCTCAGTAGAATCTATATGGATAGAAATCCCAAGTGTGTTGGGTAAGAGTATAGTGATAGGAGTATTCTACCGTCCACCTGGACAAAGTAGTCAGACAGATGATGACATGCTAAGAGAAATCAGGGAAGCTAACCAATTTGGCAGTGCAATAATAATGGGAGATTTCAATTACCTAGTAATCAAAAAATGGGAACACAACTATCAATATTATAAATAGCCTCCATGAAGGTGTCAGCAGGCCAGTTGCTGTGTTTATAATCAAAACCAGCCGGTCTTCTCTATCATCCACCTTCACACAAATTTATTTCAAAACTACTTTTTTTTTTTTTTAGTTTTTCTGGGTTTTTTATATAAAAAATCCCAATCCAGGAATTTTCAGCGCCCAACACGGCCGTGTTTCACACACATAGTACTTCTTCAGGGGCATTAATCCAAGAGTTTTACTATATCTGTAAACATTACAACAAAAAATCCAATTTCAATATATATGCAGAAATAATCAAAAATAAAACAGCAATACTTAGCTTCTATGAAGGGCTACCATTTCTCATCGGGAACATCGTCTCAACCGTCTTGTAGCAGAAACGGAGGAACCGAGGCTGACGAGAGCATTGCTTTAAATATCTTGTTGGTGCCAAGAACGAGATTAGGACGTCACTCTATGCAAATGAGGATATCCAAATAAACTGTTATGACATCAGGTAGATGACGGGGGAAAAACAAAGATGATACTTTTTCAAATACACATCTTATAGCAATAAGGTTTAACCCAAAAAAAAATGTAAGTCCAATTCTGTGTTTAAACCAAAAGGATTAACTGTGTTTAATTTGTAAATCCAACGTTGTTCTACACGGAGAAGATGTAAACCTTGATTACCTCTCCGCCAATGTTGAACTACCTGATCAATGACACAAAATGTTAAATCGTCAAAAGAATGTTCATGTTGTCTACAATGGGTTACCAAGGGCTCTTCCATACGACCAGTTCTTATTTTTGATCAATGCTCGATCATTCTCTTTTTCAACATCCGCTTGGTTTTACCTATGTACATCAAATTGCAGGGACATTTAATTAAATATATCACCATGGTAGAATTGCATGTAGTATGATGTTTGAGATAAATTTTGAAACCAGATGGTAATTGTAAAAATTCTTCAATGTTCATGGAATTTGTACATACTGAGCATGATTGACAAGGTCTATGAGAACCAGAATGTTCAGTAGTAATGGCTAATGGAGGGGAAAAATCTGAATGTACCAATCGATCACGCAAATTTGTTGCCAGAGAAAAAGTAATCCGTGGGTAAGAATGAAAAACTTCATGTGTCTGTAAAACATGCCAATACTTGAAAAAGGCCTGTTTAATAATTTTGGCTGCAGGAGAAAATGGTAAAATGCAGGTCGGAATCGCTGATTCTTCCTTAGGCTGAGTTGTGAATAGCCATTATTTCAATTACCCCAATTTTGACTGGGTAAATGTAACATCAGGACTTGCTAGAGACATAAAGTTCCTGGATTGTAATAAATGACTGCTTCATGAAGCAATTGGTTCAGGAACCAACAAGAGAGGGTGCTATTTTAGATTTAATTCTTAGTGGAACGCAGAATTTGGTGAGAGAGGTAATGGTGGTGCGGCCACTTGGCAACAGTGATCATAACATGATCAAATTTAAACTAATAACTGGAAGGAGCACAATACGTAAATCTACAGCTCTAACACTAAACTTTCAAAAGGGAAACTGATAAAATGAGGAAAATAGTTAGAAAAAAACTGAAAGGTGCAGCTGCAAAGGTTAAGTGTTCAACAGGCATGGAAATTGTTTAAAAATACAATCCTAGAGGCACAGTCCAAATATATTCCACACATTAAGAAAGGTTGGAAGGAAGGCAAAACGATTACTATAATGGTTAAAAGGTGAGGTGAAAGAGGCTATTTTAGCCAAAAAAAAAATCCTTCAAAAATTGGAAGAAGGATCCATCTGAAGAAAATAGGATAAAACATAAGCATTGTCAAGCTAAGTGTAAAACATTGATAAGACAGGCAAAGAGAGAATTTGAAATGAAGTTGGCCATAGAGGCAAAAACTCATAATAAAACCTTTTTAAAATATATCTGAAGCAAGAAACCTGTGAGGGAGTCGGTTGGACCATTAGATGACCGCGAGGGGTTAAAGGGGCTCTTAGGGAGGATAAGGCCATTGCAGAAAGACTAAATGAATTATTTGCTTCCGTGTTTACTAATGAGGATGTTGGGGAGATACCAGTTCCGGAGATGGTTTTCAAGGGTGATGAGTCAGATGAACTAAACCAAATCACTGTGAACTGGAAAGATGTAGTAGGGCAGATTCACAAACTAAAAAGTAGCAAATCACCTGGACTGGATGGTATGCATCCTGGGGTACTAAAGGAACTCAAAAATGACATTTCTGATCTATTAGTTAAAATTTGTAACCTATCATTAAAATCATCCATTGTACCTGAAGACTGGAGGGTGGCCAATGTTACCCCAATATTTAAAAAGGACTCCAGGGGTGATCCGGGTAACTATAGACCAGTGAGCCTGACTTCAGTGCCGGGAAAAATAGTGGAAACTATTCTAAAGATCAAAATCGTAGAGCATACAGAAAGACATGGTTTACTGGAACACAGTCAACATAGATTTACCCAAGGGAAGTCTTGCCTAACAAATCTGCGTCATTATTTTGAAGGAGTTAATAAACATATGGATAAAGGTGAACTGGTAGATGTAGTGTATTTGGATTTTCAGAAGGCGTTTGACAAAGTCCCTTATGAGAGGCTGAGGGGGAATATGATAGAGGTCTTTAAGATCATGAGAGGTCTTGAACGAGTAGATGTGACTCGGTTATTTACACTTTCGAATAATAGAAGGACTAGGGGGCACTCCATGAAGTTAGCAAGTAACACATTTAAGACTAATCGGAGAAAAACATTTTTCACTCAACGCACAATAAAGCTCTGGAATTTGTTGCCAGAGGAGGTGGTTAGTGCAGTTAGTGTAGCTGGGTTCAAAAAAGGTTTGGATAAGTTCTTGGAGGAGAAGTCCATTAATGGCTATTAATCAATTATACTTAGGGAATAGCCACTGCTATTAATTGCATCAGTAGCATGGGTTCTTCTTAGTGTTTGGGTAATTGCCAGGTTCTTGTGGCCTGGTTTTGGCCTCTGTTGGAAACAGGATGCTGGGCTTGATGGACCCTTGGTCTGACCCAGCATGGCAATTTCTTATGTTCTTATGCTAAGTGTTACGACTGTCGCTGCCCAACGTCTCCACTCCGCCCACCTTACCTTTTTTGTGACGACTCCTGCGGTTGATGGACGTCTGGCTGCCACGGCGTCTGCCTGCCGTCCTTTGCAGCATCCCCAGTCCAGCTTGGGTGCTGCATCCCGCCATGTTGTCCAGGTATCATAGGGAACGCGCGCCGCGCGGCCCTGCTTCTTATTCTCTCTTTGGCGTAAACCTCAGGTGCGTTCCCGTGATGACGTCATGCATCCCGGATACAAAAACCTACACTTTTTGCTATCTAATCAAGTTAGCAAGGGAACTCCTTATGGATGGGATTCGCTTTCCATACCTAGCTACTCTGCCTCTCCAACTTTTGGACTTTATCCTAACGGGGTACCTGTTCCTCGGGGTCCTCTCTCATTTCTTTCAGGTCGCTATCAAATTATTCAGAGTAGTTAAATCACAAGCGGATTGTGATACGTTACAGGAGGACCTTGCAAGACTGGAAGATTGGGCATCCAAATGGCAGATGAAATTTAATGTGGACAAGATCAATGTGTTGCACATAGGGAAAAATAACCCTTGCTGTAGTTACACGATGTTAGGTTCCATATTAGGAACTACCACCCAAGAAAAAGATCTAGGCATCATGGTGGATAATACTTTAAAGTCGTCGGCTCAGTGTGCTGCAGCAGTCAAAAGCAAACGGAATGTTAGGAATTATTAGGAAGGGAATAGTTAATAAAACGGAAAATGTCATAATGCCTCTGTATCGCTCCATGGTGAGACCGCACCTTGAATACTGTGAGCAATTCTGGTCGCCGCATCTTAAAAAAGATATAGTTGCGATGGAGAAAGTACAGAGAAGGGCAAGCAAAATGATAAAGGGGATGGAACAACTCCCCTATGAGGGAAGGCTGAAGAGGTAAGGGTTGTTGAGCTTGGAGAAGAGATGGCTGAGGGGGGATATGATAGAGGTCTTTAAGATCATGAGAGTTCTTGAATGAGTAGATATAAATCGGTTATTTACACTTTCGGATAAAAGGACTAGGGGGCATTCCATCAAGTTAGCAAGTAGCACATTTAAGACTAATCGGAGAAAATTATTTTTCAGTCAATGCACAGTTAAGCTCTGCAATTTGTTGCCATCACGATATATCGAGCCGCTGCAAAGAGGGCCGGGTTCAGGCTATCCCTCGATGACTCCTGAAATCCACGGAGCCATCAATCTTCACTGGCTCGTCCTTCTGCGATCCATGACGGATGGTAAGTACTCTAATCCCGCTTCAGCGACATTCTCATTGAGACCTGTTCTCTAAATTAGGCCATATGGTTCGAAAGGTTCTATGCCTTTCAAACTTTCGCCATATCCATGGCTGTGTGAATTGGGGGATGAGGGACCCCACAATATAGAGGTTAGGACTTTTCAGCTTGGAGAAGAGACTGCTGAGGGGGAATATGATAGAGGAGTTTAAAATCATGAGAGTTCTAGAACGGGTAGATGTGAATCGGTTATTTACTCTTTCAGATAGTAGAAAGACTAGGGGGGCACTCCGTGAAGTTAGCATGTGGCACATTTAAAACTAATCGGAGAAAGTTCTTTTTTACTCAACGCACAATTAAACTCTGGAATTTGTTGCCAGAGGATGTGGTTAGTGCAATTAGTATAGCACTGTTTAAAAAAGGATTGGATAAGTTCTTGGAGGAGAAGTCCATTACCTGCTATTAATTAAGTTGACTTAGAAAATAGCCCTGCAATTACTAGCAACAGTAACATGGAATAGGCTTAGTTTTTGGGTACTTGCCAGGTTCTTAAGGCCTGGATTGGCCACTGTTGGAAACAGGATGCTGGGCTTGATGAACCCTTGGTCTGACCCAGCATGGCATGTTCTTATGTTCTTATAGGTGCTACATTTTTGTTGTGGTGGTTTGAGAGCTCTACTTCTCCGTTGTTCCCCTTACTGGACTGCATGATTCCTTGGGGAAACTATACGTAATCATGGCCTTGGGTATTGATACCTAGTCCAAGTTGTTGGGCAGTCTGTTCCGAGATCAGACTGCCCCTGCCCCTGGTACCCTTTTGGTTGCCAAGTCGGTAAAGAAATCCTGTTTCTACAGAGGGTTTGCATTTGTGGCATCCCTGCTTTTTGTCTCTTGGTTGAGAGTTTCTGAATTTCTTTCCCAGGAGGTTCACTCTCAGTTTCGGCTGTTTCTATCATGGTGAGAGGTCTACCTTGGTGGGGGTTGGGGGGTAACTCCCTACCAGAATCAGCAGTGAGTTGTTTTTGTTGATAAATACAGCCTAGCAGCTTTTTCTTATCCCTGCAGCACAGGGTTCTGCCTCCTTGTGTTCTTCACTTCTTCTGGCTTCCAGTCAGAATGTTGATGAGGGGAGGGGGGGAAGCTAGTATATTCGTGGTATATCTTAGTGTATACCTGCAGGGAATTTCCCTGTTCTTTTCACCAAGTTCTGGCCAGTACTGCCTTTAGCTTTTTACTTCAGTGGGTTGACCAAAGTTGCCTCCCTGCTCACTTTAGCTATCCTGTGGACAGGATGGATAGGTCTACCTTTGACAAGATGGAGCATGGGTGAGCTTCAGGCCTAGCTTAACTCCCTACTTTCCCTACTTGGGAGGTTTGGGGCTAGCCATCCTGTTTCAGGGATTTCTTTTCATCCTCTGACACTCTGTCTGTCCTGGGTGTTCAGGGCTCTCTGGCTGTTTGGCAGTTAAAGTCTGCCATGGACCTAGCTGCTGTTGCTGCTTCTTCCAAGTATTGCTTGGGTTTTACTGTCCATTGTGCCTATCAGTCAATGATTTGGTGTGCTTCTTCATATGCATTCTGTCCTTCAGATACTAGGGGCTCGCAGTTTCTTTCTGAAGGGCCTTCTGGCCCCAGTTAGTTTTTCGGTTCTCTTGTGACACCAAATGACACTGTGTGGTCTTCATCCAAAAATTATTCTCTTGGTTGATTCTCTAGGCCTTTTCCTGTATCCAGGGGGGTCTAGACCTACTTTGCTTGACAAGGTTCTCTGATCCAAAACCCTGACTGGAATAGTCCCATGAGGGTATGTTTGCTTCTCGCTGGACTTCACATCACATCTTAGGCGCCTCTACTATGCATTGGGGTATTTGTGTCTGTCTTTTCTATGGTTTTCTTTTCTAGGACCCAACTCTATTCCCACCTAGACCTGTTTTTGGGTCAGCTGCTTTACTGGCAAATGGGAGAAAGGTGGTGCTTTCAGCACTGTGCGGTTCCCCACTTTGTCCTGCGTGAGCATCCTGTAGCTTGGGAATCACTCATTTGTGGGGATGTCAGGCCTCATGAAACCTACCCACCTCCCCAGAAGTTGTTTCTCCATGTATTAGCTATATCATGGACTGAGGGACTTTGCCTAGGGGGCAGGGTGATAAGTTAGCTGCACATGCTCAGTAGGGCATATTTGAAAGCTCTAGAATCTTTGAGTTCAAAGTTCTGGGCTGGGATCCATCCGATGATGTCACTTGTGTGAGGAGTGACATCCTGCTGTCCTCGAAGAACACTTGTTACAGGTAAGCAACTCTGCTTTCTCTAAATGTAAAGTTGCTTGTAGTCATTTTTTTTCCCTAAGGGGATTATTTTTTCATCTTAAAATTTTTATTTTTTATTTGAGCCTCATCAAAAAAATCAGTAAATAAGAGTACATGTTTTCTTCAAGACTGAGTTTGAGTTAGCATCATGCCATTTCAAGATGGCGGACAACATGCCAGCATTCAAAAGATGTCGCCATTGTTCTTCTTTAATGACTCTCTTGGATCCGCTTGACTGATGTATCTGGTGTCTCAGTCCTTCCCATGATGTTCCTAACTGCGTGCCCGGCACTCGTCACCAAGGGCCATAAAGTCAAGAAATTATATTTAAGGCTTCTGATAAACCCTGAAAAAATATCCCTGGTGCGAAAAAATAAAACAGGTGTTTGTCAGATAAACACCAGAAAAGCACCACTTCCCCTAGTATTCTCTCTTCTCTCCTTTGCCTGTTCTGGATCTTCAGCTTTTTGTGCCTTTTCCATCTTACTCCTCAGCTGCACAAATGTATGTATTTGATTTTAAATGGAAAAACCATTTACCACTGTAAAAAAAAACAAAAAAAAACAAAAAACGCTGTGGCAAATAACACTTTACATACTGAAAAAGATAACGTAGATGGGGTAGAATATTCATTTTAATAATATTTGCTCTTCCTGTCTAGGAAAAATAATGTCCTATCCACTCCTGCAAATCTTTCTGGATCTTATCAAAGACAGGTGCATAATCAAGCTTGTATAGATCCCCCTTCCTGACATGGCATGTAAATACCCAAATATTTTTAAGATAGGATTCCACCCATTTGAAAGGGACAAAGCACTATAGGATATACCTAGGGTTACTTGATCCTATTGGAAACGCCTCTGACTTTGTAATCTACTGTCCTCCCAAAGAATTTAAGTAGTGAAATCAGGCGCTTTCCCCTACTTTAGGATTAGAGAGGTAAATCAGGACATCGTCGGCATACAAAGAGATAATGTGTAGTTTACCTCTCACCCAAAACACGGAATCATCGGATCTAGCCAAATCTTCTGAGCTAAGACCTCTATTGCCAGGTCAAAAAAGCAGAGGGGACAGTGGACAGCCCTGCCTTGTACCCTTCTGAATGGAGAAGAAGTTGGATAGATTCCCATTAATAAGTATACGTGCACTAGGGCTCGCATATAGGGCCCTAAACCAAGCAATGAACTGAGGAGGAATGCCCTATTTTTCAAGCACCCCAAACAGGAAAGGCCGCTGCAACCTATCAAAGGCCACCTCAGCATCCAGTCCAATAATCAAATTCAGTATCATGTCCCTTTTAGCTAAGACCATGATATCAAACAATCTTTGGGTATTAGTGGAAGAAAGGCCCTTTACAAAGCCTGTCTGGTCTATTCCAAGGATATCGGTATAAAAGAGACTTTAAATAAATAAAATAAATAAACTCTGACAGACAGCATTCTAAGCATAATTACAAAATCTTTGCTAACAGTTTGATAACAGTGTTGAGCAAAGAAATCAGTTTGTATGATTCGGCCTCTAATTGGTCCCTTCCTTTTTGTATATCAAAGTAATAGTTGCATCTGTCAATCTACCAGATGTCTCAGGATTAGCCTGCAAATGCTTAAAGAGCAACTGCAACAGATCCCCCAGTTCCAGGAGAAAGCTCTTATAAAATTCTAGGGGGTATCCATCGGGATTAGGACATTTCTTCCCAGGCAAACCATAAACTGCCCTCCTCAGCTCCTCCCCTGAGACAGGTGCCGCTAAATGCTCTTTGTCCATCAGTCAGACTAGGCAATGGCATCTCTCCCAAATATTGAAGAATCTCTTCTGTGGAAATTTGACCCTCAACGGAATATAATTGTGCAACGTAGGGAACAAAACCATGCACTTATCTGACTTACAGGTACCCGTAATTGTTTGTTGCTTATGGTGGCTGAATAATCTGGCCAGCATGGAACCCGTCTTGTTCCCATGTTCATAGATCTGCTGCCAGATATGGTGCATTGCTCTTTCTATATTATTAATCTGCAATTCCTTTAGATCTACTCTGCGTACACTTATGGGACTACTCCATTTGTTTTACACATCCTTCTAGGGATTTCTTCCTCTTAAACCTCTTGGAGTGGGCAGCAAAACTAATTATTCTCCCACGCAATACAATTTTCAGTGTTTCCTATAACAGAAGTGGGGAATAAGCCTTGACTGTGAATCTCAAAAACTTCTGATAGCCTCCAGAATCAAAACAAAAGGATTCCTGCTGCAAGAATGACACATTCAGCCTCCAGCTTTTGCCTGCTTGTAAGGATTGAGAGAGCTGTACTATTTATTTATTTATTTGTGGTTTTTATATACCAGACTTCGTAGGATAACATCAATTCGGTTTACATTATAACTTCAAAATTAGCAAAAAGGAGGCTTTACATAGAACTTATAGGAAAACAGTGAATAAAATTAAATAAACTATACAATGAACGAGGCTTAAATAGAGAGACTTAAATAGAGGTTGTTGGATAACTGAGATGGTATTGAGAGAAATGATTGGGGGATGGAGTGGGGGGAAAGAAAGAAAGGGGGTAGAGGGGGGATGAAGATGGACGGAATGTATAGAGGGGATAGGTGTTGTATATTGCATATAGGGAGGGGAATGAAGAGTTGAAAGGGTTGCGTGGGGGAGGGAAAGGAGGAGTTGCATAGATTGCAAGGATCTATTTACAATAGATGCATTGGGGAGGAAATAGCATATATGATTATAAAACTATATACAGAGTGTACATTATTGAAGATATGTAAGTCAAGGCATGAAGTTGAAAATCCAAGATGGTAGCAACTAAGAGAGGGAGTTATCTTATGAGGGATCGTAAAGTTAGAACTGAGGGATCTGTTAGGGGCAGGGACGCGGGAGAGGAGGGTAGAGGCATTGTGTGGCAGGGAGAGTGTTTTGTTGGCAAAGAAGATTGAAGGGTGAGCAAAATGAGTGAGTTTTGGTGATATGTACTATTTGAATGCCTTCATGAAAAGCCATGTTTTGAGTTTTCGTTTAAATGTTTTATGGCAAGCCTCTTGGCGTAGATCTACTGGCATAGTGTTCCAAAGGGTTGGTCCTGATAGAGAGTAGACGAGCTCTAGTTGCAGCCAGTTTGGTGGTTTTGTGAGAGAGGGTTAGCATGGTTGCATGATATTGGTGTCTTAGTGTACTAGCAGGAGTATTGGATTGTGATCAGAAATGAAGCTAAATAATATGTCGCCTGCCCCATCCTGGAAACCAAAGAATTTGAACACAAAAAATAGTCTATGCAACTATATGTTCTATACCTTGGTGAAAAACATATATAATCTCTGCCTGTAGGGTTTTGCACTCTCCACACATCGCAGAGCCCCAGTTGTTTTATTAGGGACTGCAGGGAAACTACTTGCCCACTAGGCTGCAGACTGGATGTCCAATCACTGAGAGGGTCCAAACAGACATTCTAGACTCCACCCATAATCACTGGTTCAGATGAAAAGGACTCAACAGCTGCCAAAAGCTGGCTGTAAAACTCTCTCTGCCCTTCTTTGGGTCCTTATACACATATTATAAATTTCTGTTCATACATCAAACATTCCCGCATGACATATCTACCTGGGGATCGCTAATAACTCTTTCCACATGTACTGGTAAAGCTTTATATTTAAGAATGCAGAATACAGATCCCCCCCAGCTCTTAGAATTGTAGGAACCAGTTTAGCATGCTCCACATCCATAAGATATATCTCTTGAACTATAGCTATCTGTGCTCCTTTTTTTTTTTTTAAGATAACCCAATATTTGACTTCTTTTAGCCAGGGAACCAATACCACGTGCATTAAGGGACATCAACTTGGTGAGTAAGTCAGCCACACCTCCCATCCATCCGAACATCCTGGCTGATATTTATCAAGTACAGCATCCCTTGTCTTATACTAATAAGTGTTGGAAAGATAACTTTCCCTCTCTGAATATTCAGCAACTTTTTTACATTAAATCTCGCAACCCCCATAACAGTATTCATCCCCCCACCCCTCAGAACCCTCACACCAAAGGTAAAAAGCCAAGGTTGGGGCTGGTTTAACACACCTCCCCTGCCACAGGCATAACCAGTTCCCACCTAAGAATCTTTCACTACCTCCCCATACAGAGCAATACTAAGCAGGTGAGGGAAACCCCAAGACCAGTTTGTTTCTCCACCAATCAACCCTTGAGCACCTTTACCTCCCCCCCCCCCCCCCCCCCCATTTCCCCCCAAACCTTGTGGCTTCGCTGTATCTCCTTCTGTAGCCTGAACTTCATTGGACACAACACCCCCATAATTACCAATTTGCAACTCAGCCATCAAAAACATCCAGTCAAATAATTTGTTGGTCAATATCCCAGAGTTTATCTGCTGCCCATCTGCTAGTCCACCTCCGCTCTCTTGCTTCCCCCAAGTGCAGAGCAAGGATTGTATGTGCAAAAACCCTCTGTCCCTTCAGCTTTATTCCTTATCGCTGACGATTGTGCAATCAGCACACTGAGTCACAAAAAACTTCCCTCCGTTTTGAAATATCTGTGACCTCATGAAGAAAAAAGTATACATCCAAAACCAATCTCTTCTACCCCTACCCCTCTTCCAAATCCCACTCATAACCACAGATCCCTTTTCCCTCCGACTCCATTAGCTGAATGTTTACACAAATCCTTGTCCCCCAACTACCAAAATAATCTATTAAGAAATTATATTCTCCCCATTCAGCACTGTTACCCACTAAACTTAGAGAACTAAAAGGGTATAGAATGTTTGCTCTAATCAGCTTGCTGCCCCTCCGCTATCACAGAGCATGTCTGCAGAAAGGGCTTCACATCTTTTACAGTTTTCAGCAGAGTAATCTTGTCACCCTTAATTTTGCATGCCCCTTCTGCTTTAGCTCATGTTTGACTTCTGCAAAATCCTGATGGCATTTTTGCACCTCAGCAGAAAAGTCTTGAAAAATGTAAATCTGTTTGCCTTGATAAGTTAACTCCTTAAGCTTTCTACCCACTTCCAAAATTCTGCAATTATCCACAGAGTTGTGCAAACGTACAGTCACTGCCCTAGGCCACATATTTTCCTTGGGTATAGGCGCTAGGGTTCTGTGCACACGGTCTAGCTTAAGGCCTTTCGGTTTGCATGTTATATTAAGCAGTTTGGGGAGCCACAGGAAAAAAGCCCCCAACGCGTCAGATCCCTCGACTTGCTCGGGGAGCCCCATGGATTCTTATATTATTTCGTCTGCTCCTATTTTCAGCATCATCCTGTTTTTCCATTTATTTGGTTTAAGCATGCTCCAGTACTTCTAATCTCTGCCTCATGGACATGAGGGACATTTCCAACTCCTCCACTCTCGCCGTCACATCGTCTAGCCTCCCCAATACCTCACCAACTATAGACACAAGCTGTGTGACTTAGTCAACAACCATCGATAATTTTGTATCCAAACTCACATGAATTTTCTCACCCAGTTGTTGAATTGCCATTTTGGCTACTTCTGCCAGCTTGACAGGAAGGCCCTTGTCAGCCATATTATCTTCATCCAATGCCATTTTGTCTGTGCAGGCCGACTTGGTTAAACCTATGATGCTTTTGATAGAACATCAAAAGCTTCATCCATGACTACTACCATGTGCAGACCTCAGAGAAGACATACATGACAGTCTTGCTGACATGCCATGCAGCAGAAAGAATCTCTTTAGAGAAGAGGTCAAGAAGGCAGTTTATCTAATTAAATATCACACTTCTATGCTTCAGACAGTCTTTCGTTATTCCTAATCAACCTTCAACCTATAAGAAGTTCTCAAGATGTTCCAGCAAGAAGACAGTCTTTTCTTCCAAAGAGGCATTCTCCTCTTTATACTTGCCTCCATCAGTAGCAAGCTCATGGTCTTGATCACATGACCATATAAACTTTAAGCCTCACATGGCAAGCCAGTCAAAACCAGGGATGTCCTTCTGACTGGATCCAGAGCACATAGCCAATATCCAAGCTGCCATTTCCATTTCAGAGGACCTTAGGTTTTATATTCATCAGAGGTTCCTGATAACTTTGGAAAGTTGGGTTCTTCTGATAATCAAAGAAGGCTATAGATTACACTTATATTAAATCCCACCAAGTCACTCACAAGGAGGTTATTTATTTGCCCCTTGCTTCCAGAAATGCTTAAGAAGGAGCTCTTCTCTGTCTTATTGATAAGAGTGGTTCAATTTGTACCACCACAGGAAAGGGGAGAGATGGAGCAGAGATTCTACTCCATGGTACCCAATAAAACTTGAAGATATCATCCCGTCCTAGATCTAAGAGACTGGAACACAATTCTATACAAAGAAGATTCAAGATTATTTTTCTGGGTGCTGGTATTCCTCTGATAAACAAAGAGGAGGAGTGGTGCTCTCTGGATCTCAAGGATTCATAAACCCATATATAGATACATCCCAATCATTGGAAATATCTACAATTTATAGTAGGAAAACAACTTCAGTACTGTATACCTTCATTAGCCCCTCATGTTTTCATGAAATATCTAGTGATCATTGCACTATTTCTATGCAGACTGTGGATTTTTGTGTTTCCCTACCAGGATGACTGGCTAATCAAGAGCACATCTCAGGCAGATGCAGATGAATCTATGTACACTATCATCCAGGTGGTGGAGTTGCTAGGGTTTGTTAGAATTTATCCAAAGTCAAAGTTGCATCATCACCTCAATTGGAATTCGCTGGGGCTCTGCTGGACATGACTTGGACGAAAGCCTACTTCCCTGCCTACAGGATCACAGAAATGGTATCCAGGAAATAGGGAGTTTGAGTCAGCAGAAATTAACTTAGGATATATTAAGGAAGGATATTGGGTCCTATGGTATCAACAATTTAGGTTACATGAACAAGTCCAATTTACCCTAAAGTTCCAGTGGACTCAGGCTACTCAGAAACTGAAGGAATGCATCCATGTCATGAAGGAGCTCAGAAATTCACCATCTTGGCTAGAGGTTTGCCTTTCCAAATTACTTTGCATTAAATTGTTTTGTCAGCAGAGGCCTCTAACCTGGGCTGGGAAGTTCACACTCGGGCTTTCACACACAGGCCCTGAGTCTGTTCAGGAAAAGTATTCATGTTTACTTCCTGGAGCTATGGGAAGAAACGAATGCTCTAAAGGCTTTCTGATATTAGGTGACCAACAAAATTGGCATAGTACAGGCAGAAAATCAGGTGGTAATGTTCTAACTGAACAAGCAGGAAGGAACAGGTTCATTCCTTCTCTTTTGGAGGCCATTTCTTATGGGATATCTATCTGGCAGAAATACTTTTTTTAATCCTGGACATTTCTGAGTGGTCCCTGGGTCCAGAAGGTAGTGAACAAGATATTTCTCGAATGAGGCACAACCAAAATATAACAGTGAGGTTCTGAAATGTTGTTCCAGGAGAAAATCAAAAGACAGGCTACATTAGATACCTTCTTCCTTTACTGGGATCAGGTTTTCTGTATGTATATCCTTCCATACCCCTGGTTATATAGACCTTGATAATATTCAGAAGGGACAAAACTACTATAATTCTGATAGCTCAGTTTGACCAACAAGTTTGGTTTTTGTTCCTTGGGGAGTTAGACAGGAAATCAGTCAGTTTGGGCAATTCACAACTCTTTATGCAGAGTCTGGGAATGCTTCTTAATCCTGACAGCCAACCTCTGGTCCTCACAGCCTGAACATTGAGAGCAAAATAATTTATTATTTTGAATTCTGTGATGGTGTCTCATATCCTGGCTTCTAGAAAGGAATCCATCAGAAGATTCTTTGGGTTTAAATGGAACAGGTTTGCAATCTGGTGTGAAGGCAGTTCTCTAGATCCCTTCTCTTGCTTCCCACAAAAACTGCTTTAATATCTTCTACATCTTTCAGAGGCCAGTCTCACCTTAGCACAATTAGGGCTTATCACCAGCATGTCAAAGGGAATCCTGTTTCTGTACAGCCTTTAATTGTCAAATTTATGTGGGGCTTGCTTCAAATAAAACCTACCACCAAGCCATCCTTTTTGTCACAGGACCACAACACAGTATGTACCCAGGTAATGAAAGCCTCCGTTGATCCTCAAAACACTCATGGGCTTAAGTTCCTGACATGGAAAGTCATATTTTTATAGTGGCTATTTTCAACTACAAAGTTAGTGTGATCCAGACCCTAATGACTAATCCATCTTATCTGAATTTCACCATAATAAGGTGGTACTACATACATATCTCAAGTTCCTGCTTCGGGTAATGTCAGATTTCCACCTTAACTAGTCAAACAACCTGCCAACATTTTTTCCCAGGCCTCATGCTTATAAAGGTAAACAGGACCTGCATTGTTTAGAAGAAATCCAGATCCATCCAACCTTTTGTTTCATTTGACTCTCAGCTGGCCCAGTCATCTTGTAACCCAAACATTCAGTTCCTAATTGGCTAGCACATTTCATCTCCTCTTATGTCCAGGCAAGTCTGACTGTAGAACGGTATGTGAAGGCTCATAATGTCAAAGCCATAGCTATGTCTGTAGCCTATACAAAGTCAGCCTCTATTAAGGAGTTTTGCAAGGTTGCAGTGTGGACAACTACTTTCCATACTTTTACTTCCCATTATTGTTTAAATATTGACTCCTGGCACGACAAGGTCTCTTTGAGAAGTGGAATCCAACTCTATTATCTGAGAGGTCCCATTCTTATTTCAGGTTGCTTCCCTCCTCCCCCCCCAAAAAATGGCCAAAGATTTTTTTTTCCCACAAAATATACTGTCTTTTCCCCCTGCTTTTGAAAGGTAACACTTAGCTAGGGATTCTCATTTGTGTGATATATCCTACTTGTATATAGAGAAAACTAAGTTTCTTACCTGTTATAGGTGTTCTCCATGGCAGCAGGATAATCAGCCACACATATCCTCCCACCTTCCCTTCTGAAGTTGGCTTTTTGCTAAGCTTATACATAAGACTGAGGAGGCCTACACATGACAAGTAAAATATTTTGGCCTTTTCTACATCTTTGGAAAAATGTGCTGTATTGGCCCGATCAGATGTCACTGGTTGTTTATCTGCTGTCCATGGAAAACAACGGTTACAAATAAGCAACTTAGATTTCCATTCATGTATGCATACTTGCTGATGACAAATGACTGCTAAAAATGTTTGTGTCTTTCCAAAACATACATTAGATATGGACATTGGATAAACACTCTATCTCTAGAGGATGGAAATGAAGAAGAGGGTGCATGGGGGCAACCTGCACGGAGCGGCAGTTGCTACCTTAACTGAAGGCATGGGTATTACTACCCTCAATCGATAGCCTTGATGCTTTTGTTGCAGCTGCAACGTTGCTCCCCACTTTGGCAGCGGGGAGGAGAGTTGGGGGGAGGGAAGGAACTGGATACCAACAACAACCAACATAGGCCCTGACTTTTATGGTCTGGAGTACTGACACACACGGATATAAGGGGAAAAGCACAGGATGACTTCTACGGCTAAGTCCCAAAGCAAAGAACATCAAGCAGCATTGTCTGAATTATCATGAAGGCTCCTCAACCAATAAAAATGTTGTTAGCAGTAATTTATGTTTGACAGTTGCTTGGTTTTGATTGATTGCAAATATCACTGCTCTTATAAGGCTTTAGGGGCAGGGCCGGCACATCCATTAGGCGAACTTCAGCGGTCACCTAGGGTGCCGAAGAGCAGCCATGTGGTGCCGCAAGCTTGCTTGCCCCCCCCCAACTGTTTCGGCGCCGACTGTTTCTATTTCTCTTTGCCGCAAGTGGGATGTGCCACAAGCGGGGCCTCACGTTGCTGCTCTTCGGCGTCCCCTACAGCTCGGCACCCTGAGAAGCACACAGTTGGCGCCGAAATAGGTTGGGAGGGGGACGCAACTGGGTAGGAGGTGCGACCGGGGGGGGGGGGGGAGCGGCAGCACAAGGGTCGCCTAGGGCGCCCAATACCCTTGCACCGGCCCTGCTTAGAGGTAACTGCACAGAGTGCCAGATACTACCAAAAGAAGCTTGCGCGGCCATCTGGTCCTTTTCTGCTGTCATTACTATGTTACATTTCCTCCATATACGTAAGGCTGATAGCTCCCTAAATCTGACTATCCTTTTCCACTCACATCTCTTATGTCTGAAAATGTTTCTGTATCATCTTCTTAAACTGTCTAAACCTATCATTGATTCTGCCAAAATATTCAGCAACTTTCAATTTTCTTTTATTGCTACTCAGTATTGAGGCATACGCTGTGCACTGTATAATATTAAAATTTACCTATATAGTGTATAAACAGCCATTTCAAACTAGAAGAACATGAAGATGAACATAACTGACACTGGATATTGTATACATATATTTAATTTTGAAAAGGATGCATGAACAAGATTTAAACAAGAAACATGAGGAAGAGTTGGATGAGATAACAACAGATCACATCAGGGAGAAGCAAAGTATGCTGGCAGATTTCAATAAGACTCAAGAGCTGCTCACGGAAATAAATTCAGCTTTACAAATTTCGTAAGTTTGAGTACATTCAACCAAGTTTATGTATAGTTAAGACTGTTTGCAATGTCATTCTTCTTAAGTGGCTGCTTCTGGTTACAGGACTTGCTGCCTTCTTTTACTGAAAGGCTAATTATTAGTGGGTAGAAAAGTACATCATAAAATCAGTCAGGGGTGACATAACTCTGGCACAGTTATCATGCAATTTCACTTATCGTTTGAACTTAAGTATTATACATTTTGTCTTTATATGTGGAAATTATATTGCCTTAGAGTAAAGGTAAAAAATAACTGAACATAATAACATTCAGGCACAAAAGTCTAGCTTTTGACTAATCTGAAATATTGAAACTATAATATTATGATACTCTTTGACTTATTCAAATAGCTTAGCAGAAATCTGACTTAGTGTAGCTTCCCATGTAGGTGGGAGGCCTATGAAACTGAGCAATTCTGGCATTTTAAAAATGTGAAAAGAGAGACACATTTAACAACCTTAATAGCTCCCTTAAACGCTTTAATTATAGCATGTTATATGGAAAATTTGCAAAACATTCCTAAATTTGATATTTAAGCACGAAAATGATTTTGGGTACTCGGATTTTTTTTGTTTAAGCCTTTGTACAATTGTGAAGTCAAGAACATTAAATATGATGTATTAGTATTGTATTTCATGATTATTGTATTTATTATATTGTACATTTGTTTTATGATTTGCTATATTTAGTATACATTGTTTTGAGTTTTGGAAAAATGATTCACAGATGTAATTAATTTCTTTTTCTAGATAATTATGAGGTCCATATTCAGTCACTGTGCAGCTCAACTAGTTAGCTGGATAAACTTGTCCAGCTAACTTAGCCCATATATTCAGCGGTGCAGCCACACCACTGAATATATCCAGCCATCTTAAAGTTAGCCGGAAAATTTTATCCAGCTAATTTTAGGACAGGTGTATGGGCCAACCAGAGTTAGCCGGATAAGTTATCTGGCTAATTCAGCTCCTACCTCTTAACACCCATTCTCCTCGCACCATATAGCTAGATAAGTATTCATCGGGCTAAGTGGCATCTCTGACTGCGGCCAAATATTGAAACTGCACCACTTAGCTAGGTAAGTTGGAACTTATCTGGCCAAGTAGTGCTGAATATGGACCTCTACAATTATGAGAATATTGTATTAATTGTTTGGTGCTTCTGTTATGATTTTATTATCAAATTCAGATGCCAATAACATGTCTTTACTTTAAGTAGATCATTTCTCTCCCCATGATAATGGAATACTGGCAGTGTCTGGAGATCAATATTAGTATTCTTTCAGGTGTGATTGGTTTTCTCCATTGGGTTGATGCTTTCAGAGCATTATGAAAGGTTTATGGGAGTTTTGTGTTGATACCTTGCCTTCAAGCTTGACAAAAAGGAAAATAGCAGCTCTTATCAACTAACGCAAACTACACTAGCACGTTTATAAGAAAGGAGGCTCTGAAACGATGCTTCAGAGGATAAGAGTGAAAGGGCATAAACTCCCGAATAATCAAAGAAAATATTTATAGAAAGTGTGATAAATACTTGGAACAGCAGCCCAATAGAAGTGGTGAAGAAAATGACAGTATCTGAATTCAAGAAAGTATCGGATAAGCACAAGGGATCTCTGAGAGAGTGGAAAGGATTGACAGTTGAGCAGTTGGGGGAGATAGCCACTACGGTCTTTATGCCATTATGTTTCCATGAATCAGTCTGAAGAATCTATGGCCCTGCTTATGTGTCAGATAAATTTTGTTCCAAAGAGAGATACTCTTCTGACCTCCTCTCACGGTCATCTCTACCTCAGGCAAAAGAACAGATCTCCTTCTAAGGCTCCGTCCTTTTCCATTTTTGTTCAAAAGATGGCTAAGACCATACCTTTTTGATTACAAGTATAGTTTCAAGGGGTAAAAACATAAGATAATTAGAGATGGCCTACAATGTGTTCATGTAATTCTGCAGATATCAGATAAATGCAAAACTAAAACTCGTGTTTTACTAAAACTGAAAACACAGTAATAACTACTTCTGGTTGTTATTGAAGTTATAAAGGTGTAAAGTTGGAGTTGTAATGGCTTGCTTGATCCCCATTTTGGACTTAAGAAAATTTATGTAAAAATGTATTTGCCAGATTGGTCTAATATAATATTTATATCCTATGTTTGAAAAGGACACTTAGAGATCCCATATCTTAAAGAAATTAAATAAATACCCTATATTGAGGTTTTTAGTTTAGATCCCAATCATCAGTCTTTATCAGCTTCCTTATAATATGGATGAACCGCATTGTCCATTTTCAGAGAAACAAATCTGTTCCCATGATGTCACCAATGCTTGGAATAAGGTAGAGGATGTGCACGGTTTGCTGATGGTGTGATGTCTGCATGAAATAAGGACATTAAGCTATTAATATTTGCTTAACTTCAGTCCCTGCTCAGGCCTTTTTAAATATGCTCTAAAATGCTTGTGCTCCTGTTCATAAGAAATAATGAGAAAAAAGGCTGAAAACACAAATGGAAAACCTCTGATTTTTCATTAGTGTGGACTGCTCTAAAAATACTAGGGATGTGCAGAGGGACACCATACGTTGCATTCGGGATTCGTATTCGTCGGGGGGCAGATACGTTGCATTTGGCAAGGGCGGCTCCCGATACATTTATACATTAATTTTTATTCGTTTCCCAGCTAAAATTAAATTAACTGCAACCCCCCACCCTCCTGACGCCCCCAAGACTTACCAAAACTTCCTGGTGGTCCAGCGGGGAGTCCGGGAGCGATCTCCTGCACTCGGGCCGTCGGCTGCCAGTAATCAAAATGTCACCGATAGCCTTTGCCCTTACTATGTCACAGGGGCTACCGGTGCCATTGGTCAGCCCCGGTCACATGGTAGGAGCACATGGTAGGAGCACATGTAGGATGGCTCCTACTTGGTAGGAGCCATCCATTGTTCCTACCATGTGACAGGGGCTGACCAATGGCACTGGTAGCCCCTATGACATAGTAGGTCAAAGGCTATCAGCACCATTTTGAAACCGACAGCCGAGGGTGTGAGTGCAGGAGATGGCTCCCAGACCCCCCGCTGGACCACCAGGGAATTTTGGTAAGTCTTGGGGGGTCAGGAGGGTGGGGTTTGTTTAAATTGGCTCCTTCAGACAGCAGAATAATTCGGCAAAGATTTGTTGTATTCGTGGGGAATCGCGATACTTTCGCTTCCCCACGAATACAACGAATATGGCCCTATATGTCGCGGATTACCAATTCGTAGGGAACGAATGCACACCCCTAAAAAATACATATAAAAGAGGTTCTGGCATATTTTTCAACAAGGGCAAATGAGAGTTTGGGGGAATCTTCTTTTTTTTTTTTGTTCCTTTTTACAAAATATGTGAATATTTTTATTTGCCATAGTTGATATTTTTCTGCCTGAAATTACTTTATGGCCTGAATTGGCTAAATTAAGCCTTCACTGATTAATTATTACGATCTTTGTTTCTTCATTACTTCCTGTCATATAAAAGCAGTTTAAAATGGACTATGAGCCAGGAGACCAAGGTTCAAGTCCCATTGTCACTCCTTGTGACCTTGGGCAAGTCACTTTACCCTCCATTGCCTCAGGTACAAAAACTTAGATTGTAAGCCCTCTGGGGATAGAGAAATGCCTACAGTACCTGAATGTAAACCGGTGTGATATCTCAATTGAGATTGAATGTTGGTATATAAAAACAATAAATAAAAATAAATAAATAAATAAATAATTAAATCTAAATATAATAGTTTTACCTCATTCAAAATAATTTTTTTATAGATACTAGTGACATGAATTTATCTTTTTTTTTTTTTTTTTTTTGCAAAGCTTAAAAGAATTGGAAGACAAGTTTCAAAACAGGGAATCAAGGCCAGAAGATATGCAGCTCATTGCTGAACTAAAAGATATGATTGCAGAAAGGGACCAACTAATAAAGAAGCTAATTGTAAGGCATTTCCATGTTCTTTCCAATTTAAACTCATTAAAGGATTTGCATATTTCTATACAATATTTACAGTAGACCTTCATTGTCATAAATTTAACTACCCATATGCTTATAAATGATATAAATTCTACATTATTAATCATGTGCATTCACAGGAGTGCAATTTGCATGCAAATTATTATACTAAAATGTGTTAAAAAAAGGAATGATGTGTTTGGTGCTTATTTCATTGAAGATGTACAACAAAAATTCAGAGCTCTGCATTCATTTTTTATAGGATGACAAAAAGTTCTATCAACTGGAACTAGTAAACCGAGAGACCAACTTCAATAAATTATTCAATGCAAATCCCAATGTTGGTGTTATCAATCCACTTGCGAAGGTATGCTCATTTTGCTCAGTTACTTCAAAATGAGAGAGAGAGTTTTGAATAATCATTTCAGATAAAGGAATAAGAAAATATGAAGTAGTCTTTTTAAGAAAAAAATTTCTAGCTTTCCAGATTATATTTATTTTCTGTAAAATCTTAGGAGTAGATTTTCAAATGTTACGCACGCGTCCATGTGCGCGCGCTATCCGGCATGCACACGTGGACGCTCAATTTTATAACATGTGCGAGCATGTTATAAAATTTCAGGTTGGTGCATGCAAGGGGGGTAGACTAATGCAAGTATGTGCGGCAACGCATCAGGGCCTTCCCCAGTTCCCTCCCAGTCCACTACAATTAAGGAGCGGACTGGGAGGGAACTTCCCAACCCCTAGCCTAACCTCCCTTCCCCTTCCCCTTCCCCTATCCTGCCCTTCCCATATCCCTATCCTAAATACCCCCAAATTTCTTATCTTACCTTTTGCTCCTGCTTCCGAGCAGGAGCAAGTTGCATGCGCCGGCACAGCCGCAAATGACCGCTGTGCCGGGCACCTCTAGCCCCGCCCCCTGTAACCTATCTAGAATGCTAACTGGAGAATTGGGGAGGGGGGAGGGACCCTGCATCAACTGCACAAGGTTGCGAAAAAGAAATTGCAAAAAAAGTTTTAGAAAAGTAGACCAAAAATTTGGCAAAAATTAGGCTCTCAATCAACTGCAAGATGACAGGTTCCATGGAAAAGAAGAGACTGGAGGGGACCCTGCTTGGATGTGTGGTATAATGCATGCCTGAGCATGCTCAATGAGGCTCAGTCAAAGTTCTAGAAACTTTGACCTAAGTTTTCCATGATGGGCTTCATCCAATGATGTCATCCATGTGTGAGGACTGCCATCCTGCTTGTCCCTGGAGAAAGAAAGTTATTTCTGTTCAACTCACCTTCACTACAGAAATGACACTCTTAGAAGGTTGTTCTTTTGCAAATCATTCTCCATTTTTCACTTCAGAATTTCTCCATTATCGGTGTTGAAAGTTCAAAAATTTTACTTTACACTAAACTAGTAAGTTGAGTTATGAACTGTGTTTAGACTATGCATTCAATTGTAGATATAAATAAATCTCTCTATATATGTGTATGTATGTGTTTATATATATATATATATATATTTATTTATTTTTTGTATGTATATATATATTTTTAAATAGTGCTGTAATTATCCTGTCTCATTTTTCATGAACAATTCATCTAATAAAGGAAACTTCCTTCTCTGTTATTTTCAATGCAGCAAAAGAAGAAGAATGATAAATCAGCAAACAGGTTTGTGAGTGCCCCTAATCTAAGTGCCATGGAATCTAGTGGAGTGGGCAATGGACATCCTACTCGCTTGGAACCCATTCCTAACTCACCCATTCATGATATTGAGTTCAACAGCAGCAAACCACTTCCACAGCCAATGCCGCCTAAGACGTATTTGAGGTGAGCAGTGCCTCACCTTTCACGTGTTAGAAAAAGTTTGACACTGAGATCTGAGAGCTATTTCTCTTGAGAGCTAAAGACTTACAGATATCACTGTGTGATACAGACTATTTTTGTTCTTATACAATACTGTTATGACCTCTTTACACTATTCCTTTTTGTTGTAGAGTTTGTTGAAATGTGACTTTTCTACCTGTTAATCTATGTATAATTTATAAAACCCTTAAAAATCTATTTTCCTATGCAACTCTTGCATTTTATGTTTGAGTAAATATTCCCAAAATAGAGATTTTATTTTGCTAACTTTTACATTTAGAAATGTGGCTTTTGTAATTGTTTCATCTGATTGTTTTTCAGTTTACGTACTATTTTTTTTACTTTATTGTGCCACTTTATGAAGACAAAACAAGTTCAGTGTAAAATGACCTTTTTATTTCAGTGTTTGTAACTAATCAAATAAAATCAACATTACAACTGTTCTAAAATTAAATGACCTTAAAAGAGATTGCTAGAGGGGAGATGAGTTTATAAACCAAGTTGCTCTAATGCAGAAAGAAATTTGAGGTATTGGGTATTCGGTGTCACTATTTTACTCATGCCTCATTCTGATTTGTCAAATCCAAGGCATGTTACTAGAGATGACTTTTTACTTATTCTTACCACATAGTTATATTCAAAGATGAAATATGAAAAAATTCTATTTATATAAGTAAACAATTCTACTGTAATTGATAACATATCAGATGTATTTGTGTTGCTTCTTGTTTTCTGTGCATGGAGTATGCATGTGTATGTTGAGATGTCAGCATGAACAGAAAGCTGCATGAATTCCAGGAATGGGAATGATTGTCTCCTTTACTTGTGCTTCTGTGCCTTGCATGTTCCCAGTGATATGCTGTAGCATCTGTTGGATATGTTTTATGCTTGCAGCAAAAGAAATGCCCACTTAAAACATTTGAACTTATCACGTAGGACAGGTTTCCCTTTTCTTAGATAGATGTAACAAGTTTTGTAGCGTAGGAGTACAGAATAGAAAAGCTTGCACTGAATGATTTCATTCCTTTTGAGTTTGTCATGAGCATATGAAAATCAGCTCCAGGAAACTGCTTGAATAGGATTTTGCTGCAGTTCATGGAAATGATTGAAACCCGTGTATATTCTTCTTCAGTTTGTGAGACACTCTTCATCTTCCTCAAATACATTTATATAAAAATCTTTTCATCAAACTTCTCAAAACCAACTTTACTAGAAGAAAAGGATACTAAAAGAGGATGTTTGAACTCTCCTAAATATTTTATATGTATACAAAAAGAAACTTTTTAAGTTGAGTATACAATAGCTAGCAGTATTTTCTTATCTTTTGATGAGACTGTTAATTGGCATTGTCTATGCTGCTGCTGCACTCCAGTGGAATTGGATGATCATAGATCCTGCAAAGAGAAAATAATTTTCAAGCTAACAGAATATTTTATTTCTGTTATGAAGTAAAATGTACATGCACTCTGGTTATACTTTTTTGCCCATCTTTCTCCCCAAAACAAAACTTCTTTATATACGCAATTATTTTGTTTGTGGGTTGTAATGTTTCTCTTTTTTATAAATTTAGCCCTCATCAGACTGAAGCTGCACCAGATCCTCAACGCCAGGAGTGGTTTGCCCGATACTTCACATTCTGAGGGATGCTCTTTTTTCCTTTGTGGCACAGCTTTGGTGTGGACTGTTTGTAAGAGCATGACCTTATACAAATCCCTATATGAACAAGCTTTGCAGTGACCATGTGAAAAACTGTGAATGAGAGTGTGTCTCTCTCTATGATTTGAAAATGCACTGTTTTTCTTGTGAATTGTTGGAATCACTCTGTTACTACAGACTATGTGTAGCAATCCCTATTTTTATTTTCAATTAAAATGGAAGTCTTTAAACTTTGTAATAAATGCTTAATAAACTTTCATAGGACAAAGAATGCGCACTCCCCATGTGTTCTGCAAATATGTACTTCCAGAACATTCGGCGATGACTAAATATCTGCTTCTTGGTTCTTCCAGCCAGTTACACATTGAAACAAAAATCGCAGTAGTAATAAAAAGAAAACATAAAATAAGTCCAGAATTGCATGGCAACTTAAGTGTATTTTCTAGGTCCAATTTTCTATGTTGCCTTCCACAGGCACTTTCCTCACATCACTATACTCTATCTTGCATTCATTCATTCATCATCACCCTCTCAACCCGCTATGTGAAACTTTGTGCTGCTTTCAGCCACTGCCAGCCACTTATATTCATTGTCCCACCTTGCTATTTCAATGGATCCAAAGGAAACATACAGGAGGGCGGGAGATCAGGGTTTGAAAAACAAGAAGCCTCCAACATGTTACTTCCTTCCTGCTCCCACTGCTAGCTCACAGCCAGTCCTTCTATAGCTGTTAGGTAAACTGTTGTCTTAGGACCTGGCCTTTGTACAATTTGATTGTGCAGCAGAAGTACACAATGCATGGGTTTCAGCTTGTCATTCTGCCCTTTTGTTGTAGAATGATGCTTCTCCTATGTCTCTAGGGTCCTTTGTTTTCAGTTTAAACAGATTTTCATTGATAAATTCCAAGCTTTTTATAAATGTGAAAATCAGTTTAAAATGATTTTAACCCTAGTTTGCAATCAGCTACAGGCCGATGATGCTTTCCAGCATCTTCTTGACGAGAAGACCAAGAGTGCAGCATGCACTGAAACTGGGCCCTCATTATGCATGTAGCAAAAAAAGTGCAGGAGCAGTATGCACAGGCAGGCTTCAGCCACAATCAGGTGCCCACATCACAGGAGGAGGGAAGAGGATGCCAGGGAAGAGGAAGACTGGAACCACCGCTAAAGCTGGCGTCACCATTGGATCGGCATTGGAAGAGGGAGGCTAGAGTTGATGCTGCCACGGCCACCAGAAACATAGACCAGAGTAACCACTGAGCTGTGCTGGCAAAAGTCCCAAAGCTGCCACTGCTGAAAGGGGAGGCACAAAGAACGATGCCCTTTTGGGAGAAAAGAGAAGGGTACACTGGGGAAGGGGGGGGATGACAAATAGGAGATGCCAGGGAAAAAGGGAAGAAAAAGATAAATCACTGAGTAAAGGGGCAAGGGAGAGGAGACATGTGAAAAGAAGAGGGGGAGATATTAGGAGGAAGGAGAGAGAAAAGGCAATGCTGAAGGGAGGGAAAGAGGAGGAGCAATATGCTAAGAAAAGTCATACAGATTTTTCAGCAGGCCCTGTCAATGATTTTGAAACTTAAGTTGCCCTCTTCATAAAACATTTGGGAATCCCTGCTCTAGATTCTACTCTGCTTAATATATTTCTTTTTATTTTTACTGTCCTGGCTTCTCCCACTAAACTAAACTTTGATATTTACCTGAAAAATGAGTCTCTCTTTCCACTGATTTTCTCCCATTTTTGTTCTACTAATAAATTCCATGGAAAAATAAAATAAAAATTAAGGTCCCCATATGTCTCTCAGGGCTTGGTACGTGTGTTGGTATTTATTTTACTCTCGTGGTGGCTCAGCACATTTATATTATGGGTTTGTCTGCCTGCCCATTGGCATCAAGTATCACAGACAGAAAAATGGCTAACATAAAAACATTTTCTTATTATAAAACATGATAAAATTAGGTTGGACTTGAACCAAATGTTTCAGATCTCCTAGTTTACTGGAATTAAATTACTGGATACTGATATTTAAGAGGTTTTGCAGTGAAAAATGTTATGGAATATATTCAGTACAGGGTGATGAACTTCATCAATCATTGCATCTTATTGACAAATCATTGTGCCTTAAATCTACTGCATTTACTAAAATTAAATATACCAAAATAAATTATGAAAAATACATTAACCCTGTGAAAATTCTCAATATTGAAGTCTTATGTTTAGACTAATTTATAAAAAATATTACATCTTTCATTTTTCTGAACATGGTGGTAAAATAACCATGCTTACTGACATTTAAGTATTTTTACTCCATTAATTTTCAAGCATATTGAAAAAGAACATAAGAAAATGCCATACTGGGTCAGACCAAGGGTCCATCAAGCCCAGCATCCTGTTTCCAACAGTGGCCAATCCAGGCCATAAGAACCTGGCAAGTACCCAAAAACTAAGTCTATTCCATGTTACCATTGCTAATGGCAGTGGCTATTCTCTAAGGGGTAGATTTTCAAACCGCGCGATTTGGCGTACTTTTGCTGGCGCATCAGGCGCCAGGAAAAGTACGTGGGATTTTAGTAGATACGCGCGTAGCCGCTAAAATCCTGGATCGGCGCACGCAAGGCTATCGATTCTGTATAGCCGGCGCGCGCCGAGCCGCGCAGCCTACCCCCGTTCCCTCCGAGGCCGCTCCGAAATCAGAGCGGCCTCGGAGGGAACTTTCTTTTGCCCTCCCCTCACCTTCCCCTCCCTAACCCACCCGCCCGGCCCTGTCTAAACCCCCCCCCCTTACCTTTGTCGGGGGATTTACGCCTCCCGGAGGGAGACGTAAATCCCCGCGCGCCAGCGGGCCGCTAGCGCGCCGGGACGCGACCTGGGGGCGGGTACGGAGGGTGCGGCCACGCCCCGGAACTGCCCCGGGCCGTAACCACGCCCCGGGCCCGCCCCCAAAACGCCGCGCCGACCGGGCACGCCCCCGACACGCCCCCCTCGCCAAACCCCGGGACTTACGTGAGTCCCGGGGTCTGCGCACGCCGGTAGGCCTATTGAACATAGGCGCACCGGCGCGCAGGGCCCTGCTCGCCTAAATCTGCCCGGATTTGGGCGGATTTAGGCGAGCAGGGCTCTTAAAATCCGCCCCTAAGTGAACTTAATAGCAGGTAAAGGACTTCTCCTCCAAGAACTTATACAATCCTTTTTTAAACACAGCTATACTAAGGGGTAGATTTTCAAATAGCGCGAATTGGCCTACTTTTGCTGGCGCATCAGGCGCAAGCAAAAGTAAGCTGGATTTTAGTAGATATGCGCGGAGCCGCGCGTATCTGCTAAAAACCTGGATCGGCGCGCGCAAGGCTATTGATTTTGTATAGCCAGCGCGCGCCGAGCCGCGCAGCCTACCCCCGTTCCCTCCGAGGCCGCTCCGAAATCGGAGCGGCCTTGGAGGGAACTTCCTTTTGCCCTCCCCTCACCTTCCCCTCTCTTCCCCTACCTAACCCACCCACCCGGCCCTGTCTAAGCCCCCCCCTTACCTTTGTCGGGGGATTTACGCCTCCCGGAGGGAGACGTAAATCCCCACGTGCCAGCGGGCCTCTTGCGCGCCGGGACGCGACCTGGGGGTGGGTACGGAGGGCGCGGCCACGCCCCTGGACTGCCCCGGGCCGTAGCCACGCCCCCGTACCCGTCCCCAAAACGTTGCCGACACGCCCCCTAAACGCCGCGACGACCGGCCCGCCCCCGACACGCCCCCCTCGGAGAACCCCGGGACTTACGCGAGTCCCGGGGCTCTGCGCGCGCCGGTAGGCCTATGTAAAATAGGCTCACCGGCGCGCAGGGCCCTGCTCGCCTAAATCCGCCTGGATTTGGGCGGATTTAGGCGAGCAGGGCTCTGAAAATCCGCTCCTAACTGTACTAACCACATTCTCTGGCAACAAATTCCAGAGTTTAATTGTACGTTGAGTAAAAAAGAACTTTCTCCGATTAGTTTTAAATGTGCCCTATGCTAACTTCATGGAAAAAGTAAATGTTATAACACAATTCATTATAATGTGTTAAGTAAATGCAACTAAAATTTGTGTAATATGTATCCAGTTACATAGGCTATGACAGCAGATAATGATCATAAAATCCATCCAATTTATCCAATTTTATTCCTCTTGCAATGTCATAGACCCCAGTTGTCTTTGGCTTTCTCCTCAGTTCCTCACAACTAGGAAATCCTCTGTGCTTATCCCAAGCTTTCTTGAATTCTATTATGTTAACGCCATATCCACTAGGATAGGATTCCATACATCTGCTATCCTTTCTATGAAGACATTTCCTGATATTGCTGCTGAGTCTACCCCCTTGGAACCTCAAACCGTCGCCTCTTGTTCTTAAAGCATTCCTGCTTTAAGGTTTGCTGTTTTTGCAATATTGATACCTTTGAGATAGTTGAATGGTCTCTATCATATCCTCATCTTTTCTGTTTTCAAGAGTATATATATATTTAGGTATTTAAGTCTCATTTCATAAGACTTTTAGTGTAGTCTCTGCACCATCTTGGTAGCATTCCTCTGGCCTGCTTCAACCTTGTTTACATTCATGTGTAGGTATGGCCTCAAGAACTAGACCCAATATTCCGTAAGAGAGGTCATACCAATGACCTGTACAGATCACCTTTTTTTTTCTACTGCTTATACTTCATCTTATGCACCTGAGCATCCCTTTCTTGTCTCATCACTTTCTCAAATTCACCCCCACCTAGCTCTTCTGTCCTTTTATCCCCAGCTCTGATGCTTGCCATGAAGGAGCTGCAATCCCTGTACTAATGACAGAGAATCCTGGTGCAACTACCCAATTAGGTAAGGTGGCCCAGTCTTCAAATTCCACTATATTTTGGACTTTAAATATTATCTCTACTTCTGACAAACCTGCATTTGTCTACATTGTCTACCTTCAATAGATTGTATGCACCATGGAACAGAGACTTCTCATATGTGTATCTGTAATGTTCTGCAGCATTAAATAAATATTTAAGAGTTGTGGTGTGTTTGAGATGCTGGGAAGGCCGAGCTCTATGATTTCCCCTCTTCCACCCTCACCCTGGCCAAAGGTTTTTGTACCAAAGGCATTCTACAGTCTAAGTCCACAGGTCAGATCTCTGTAAAGATGGTGAGTTCTCGTTTATTGGTACTTGTATTATGTGGAGTAGAAGTTACATCTTAAATTACTTCTTGTGAACGCGCGGTGGAGAAGAGAATTATATGCTGCCAGGCTTGTGACATTCATGCAACTATAATTTAGAAACTATTTGGAAGGCAGTTTGATTTATGAACTGATTTGTGCCTGGATTTTAAATCTCTTAAAGTATTCATTTATTGATTGATGAATTTCTTGACTTTCCTGAATAACTCAAGGCAAGCAGCATAAATACTTTAGAATCACAATTCAATAGGTAACAGAACGAAATTAAAGCAATCGTGATCTGTAAACATTTTTGAGAAAAAATAGGACAAATCGACTTGTTTAAAATTGAACCTGTGAAAGTCAGTTTAGCTACACATAGAAAAAAAAGCTTTCAGAATTTTACCTGACAAAAGAGCATATGTGTCATTAGTTCCCTGAGGATATTTATTTCTGGAATAGAATTATTTAAAAAGTATTTAGTGGACTGTTTTTTCAGTATCTGTATGCACACAGTACCTACTAGAACCCACTTTCCTGTAACATCCAGAGCCACCACGCTAGCCCAGTCTTTTGGACAGGTATGTCTTCCACCTTATGGCTACATTCCAGCACTAGACCTTCCAGTTCTCCACACCTACAGCCAATAAGCAACTCTTTACAAGAGCCACATTAGTTATGGAGTCCTCCGTATGGCTTTGCATGCTGGTGCTTAACAGATGATTCCAGGGTATATATCAATACCATGGAAATGCTTTTTATATAGTTTGTGGTATATCAGGAGGTGCTCCATGAGGGATCATGGAACAGCTCTGGTAAGCAGAAGGAAAGTTATAGAATGTCCATTTAAAATATGAACAAATTTCTATGTTGCAGGGGAGCAACATGGTGAAGATGGTGATGGGACTGGACCAAGTGGCCACTGAAGGGTAGGGCAGTGTCAAGAGTGTTGCCTGATAGCTCAGAGGAGGACATGAAGACAGCAGAAGGACCCACAGATGAGCAGTGACAGGCCATAATGGAGGAGAAGGACCAGCTAGCTCTCCTCTTTCAGTGACATCTGATATTAGGCAGCTCTCAGGTGGCCAGTAGGAGAGCAAATCATCAGAAGAGGAGCAAGTCTCCTCCAGAGGAATAGAAGCAGACCACTCCAGCATAGAGGCAAATCATAGATATAAACACCAAGGTGGTGGAGAAGATATCTGCACTCCAAACAGAAATGCATGGCCTCCAGGATACAGTGAGGGAGGAAGTGCAGGGCCTCCAGGAGAGTGTGAGGATGGAGATGCAGGACATGCAGCAGAAGTAACGGGGCCTTCTCCAGTCAATAGCTGCACAGACTAGTGTGAAAGGAGCTGTTGCAGAAGATACCTCCCTGGCAGTTGCTGCCACTACCAGATCTTTACTATGGAATGGCCCACTCGATAGTGCCAGCACCTGCGTTTGCAGAATCACTAGGTTGGATGGCTCTTCTTCAGGCCAGAGCTCCACCTGCTCCATTGCAGGTTCCACCTTGTCCTCTGCAAGCTACCACCAGGCTACCAAGACTTCTAATACTGCCATCACCATCTCTGCCCCTTCAGCCTGCAGCATCACCACTGCTATGACCTCGCCGGTGGAACACGTAACAGAGGAAACAAGGCCCACCACTGCTGGCAGGCACTCTTTCCAGCTAATGGAAAACCATGCAGGGTCCTCCAGCTGCCATGTGCCGGAGCCTGCATGTGGATGTACCACTGCTCCCTCGGCCCATGCCCTCCAAGGTGAAAATCAGCAGTGACAAGCACCACCGAGAAGAAGCTCCAGAATTGGACAGACAAAGGCTGCTGAGCTTCCCCCACCGGAAAAAGAGAGTGGCAAAAGAACCACTAAGGTTCTGTTATAATATTCATCACACGGAGCACGCCATTTTAATAAATACAAACATATTTTAGAAGGTGAATATGTATCACTGTTACTTTTTTCTATATCTTGTTGTTGACTCATGCAATGTATCTCCTGACTTGTTTCCTTTTCTTCGTCATCTGGATTATCTTTCAGAGTATCAGGTTTTAGCCAGGTTATGTAGCACAAAGCAGACTACAAAGATCTCACAGACTTTAGGTGGGTTGTACAGAAGACATCCCCCAGATCTGACCTGACAGTGGAAACGTGCTTTGAGTAGGCCAAAGGTTCTCTTGATGACTACCCTGGTCTGTCAGTAGGCCCTGTTGTAATGAGCACCTCCAGAAGTCTGTGGGATCATGAACCATGTTTTTAGTGGATAACCTCTGTCACCTGTAGGAAAGAAAGCAGAAGAAAGTTAGATATTTGTTATGGTTGGGCAGCAGAGCAGTTGACAGGGCAAAGTTAGAGTGGTACTTCTAGCCCAATGCTGTCAAATACCTAGAAATGAGAGAGATAATTATAGGAAGTTAGGAGCAGTGATATGTGTACTCCTACCTAGAAGCTAGGCCCCAGTGAGGTGGCTTGCCTGGAAATGGTCATGAATTCTAGACTGTGAGAGGATGTAGGCATCATAAGTGGATTTACTAACCTTAGTCTATGTGCCTATTTATAAACCGTTGCGATGGTATATAAAACTTAGCGACGGTATAGAAAAGTTTTTAAATCAATCAATCAATCCCAGAAACCTGGGCATAATATCCAGGATGATGCCCTTGGCATAGCAGCCCACATGCATATTGAGCAAAGGGAAGCCCTTGCATTTGTGGTAGGTGGCCTCATTGGCTCCTGGTGCCCTTATAGAGATATGCGTGCAATCAACAGCCCCCAAGACAGAAGAGAAATATACTATTTGATAGAAATCTGCCATTATTTGATGATGTTGCTGTCTTCTCCAAGGGAAGGATATTTAGTATTCATTTTCCTAAGCAACACAGCCAGGACTTGATCTATGAACATAGAAGTGGCAGACTAGCTGATTCCAGACGTTACATTATAGGGAACTGGAAGGTGCTGATGGTGAAAAATGCCAGGGTGGTAATGACCTTGACATATACTAGCAAGGCTTAGCTCCTGTGGGTGATTGATTATAGGTCCTGCTCTAACTGCAGGCATAGGTACAGTATGGTTTCCTTGTTGACCTTAAACCTGTGCATTACTTGCTCCTCAGACAGATCCAAAAACTGTGTCCTAGTTCTGCATACTCTATGTAAGGGGGTCCTTCCTCTGTAGTTGTGGCCTGACAAGGCCACAACTACAGAGGAAGCTACCTCTCACCCTCCAGCTTGCTTCTGTGTCCATTCCCCTGCAGAAGCTAACCTGGCAAATGCCAAGTCCAAAATCAAAATGAAAGTTTGCATTTGTGTGTGTAAATAAACAGTAGTAAATGAACATATGTGAGTTGGATGATATTCGCATATACATCACTTTTAAAATACCTCATTACATATATACTTGCTAATCCCACCATGACATGCTCCTTTTTTGCACAAACATATGCGTGCAACCTCTTTTTAAAACATGGATTGTGGGTCCTTGGGCCAGTTACACATATATATATATATATATATGCCTTTTTTATGTAAGTAAGCCTTTGAAAAGTCAACTATTAAGTGTCTGGAAATAGCCTCACAAGTCAGGAAAACTAAATGTCTACCTCCAGAATTTTAAAAGCCTGTGTGTATAAAATTTGGGGGTTATGTATGTGGCCAGGCCCGGTGTGCGCATTTTCGATTGAACCCAGCCATACGTTTAACCCCCGATAGGGGCAGAAGTGCCGAGCCAGCTAAAAGGAGTGGGCTGGAGGGTGTGGTCTGGGAGGGGTGGGGGCAGGTCGGGACAGTGCCATTAGATGCTCTCCTGGGGAAGTGTGCACCAGCAGCCAGCCGGCATGCGGAAATTATTTCATCTAATTAGATCAAGTAAGCTATAAAATAAAGGGAAAAAAAGGTAGGGAAAGGGGTTTTCGGGGACAGGGAGGAGAGGGGGAAAAGGGAAGCAGAGAAGGAAGGGGGTATAGGGAAGTTCCCTCCCAGTCCGCTCTTTAATTGGAGCAGACTGGGAGGGAACTGGGAGTTGGCTGATTGTGTCGCCGCATGTATTTTTTCTAAAATTCCCCCGTGCATGGAGGAGGCCACCTGCCCGAACATGCACACGCGGACATTAAAATCCAGTGTGCATGTGCATGCAGGAACCGTATTTTATAATGTGCGCACCAATGCATGCATGCATGTTATAAAATTGGCACATCCATGTGCGTGTACCAGGAACCGTGCATACATAGACGTGTGCACGGACGTTTTAAAACAGAGCAGGCAACCTACACAAACATCCTACTTTCATTGAGGTTCCTAGTAAACTATGAGAAGTCCCCATGAACTCCAACATGTCATTTGGAATTCACAGGTGTGTAGAATAAGCTTTAGAACTGTCCTCCAAAGATTTTCAACTCCACAAGTGATAATTCATTCAGAAATGCTTTACTGAGAGCTTCAAATACAAGAGTTTGCAAAAGAGTAAGTCCCCCCACATGGTCTGATGTTTTGCCGAAGGCTGCGTTGAAAGGGAAATCAAAGGCTTTAAAGTCTCAATGTTACAAAGATTTTTTAAAATGACAATAACTGTAAGGACAGAGCAATTAAAACAATCAAAAGGTAAGGCAAAGTGTACATACCCAATGATATCAATTTCTTCATTTGCATTAGCAAAACATGGGGACCTACTCTTTTGCACGCCATTGTATTTGAAGCTTTGAATAAAGTATTTCTGAACAAATTATCCATTGTGATGTGAAGACTTTTGGAGGACAGTTCTAAAACTTGATCCACACAACTTTTCTTTTTTATGATCCTCAACATTTTCTTTATTTTTTTTTTTAATCTTAGCCACTGTATATGTATTTCCACTTGCTTATTTACACAAAACAAACACAGTGTTATTTTAGACTTTGTTGGAATCATCATACACAATTAATTTCTTTCAGAGTTAAGATCTCCAAGCCACTCATTCAGTCTCTGCATTTGTGAAGATAACCTTTGAATCTACTATGTGCTCAAAATATTCATCCTCTGCAAATGTAACAGATATTAACAGATGCAGCCACACAAGACTAGAGTGCCCTGCTCAATATGATATGCTCACAAAGATAGGCATTGTCACATTAACCTTTAAAGCTGATAGCCATATTTCAAGGTCTCCTGGTATTCGATAAATGGCTAAAGGAAAGGTAATTCAAATCCAAATAAACAATCATGTAGCTTTGTACTACATAAACAAGGAGGCATGGAACCTTTGCAAAGATGTATGCAAGATACGGAATTGGGCAACTGTAAGAATACACTTGAATGCTATATATCTTCCTAGAAAATTCAATGCCATAGTAGAATCTTTACACTGTCTATTTCAACCTCATGAGTGATCTCACCACCCTGACAGTGGCACTGGAGAACACTGCAAATGGATCTCTTTGTAATTCCATTACTCAAAGAGACCAGCTCCACATGCTCTAGCAACAGACATCTTTGTCATTTCATGGAGCTCACACCTGTATGTGTTTCCTCCTCTTCCTCTCATATCAAAAACTATCTGCAAGCTAAAAAATTTAAAAGGAAAGATAATTCTCATTGCATCTTTCTGGCCAAGTCAGATTTGGTTCCTGGGGCTATAAAAGTTAGTTATTGTTCCATGTGAGGGAGTCTACAAGAAGCTCCCTCAAACCACCTTAAAGGACCAGCCACAGATAGCTGACCCAGTCCTCCTTAAGGAGCAACACATAAGAATATAAGAAATTGCCATGCTGGGTCAGACCAAGGTTCCATCAAGCCCAGCATCCTGTTTCCAACAGAGGCCAAACCAGGCCACAAGAACCTGGCAATTACCCAAACACTAAGAAGATCCCATGCTACTGATGCAATTAATAGCAGTGGCTATTCCCTAAGTAAACTTGATTAATAGCAGCTAATGGACTTCTCCTCCAAGAACTTATCCAAACCTTTTTTGAACCCAGCTACACTAACTGCACTAACCACATCCTCTGGCAACAAATTCCAGAACTTTATTGTGCGTTGAGTGAAAAATAATTTTCTCCAATTAGTCTTAAATGTGCTACTTGCTAACTTCATGGAATGCCCCCCTAGTCCTTCTATTATTCGAAAGTGTAAATAACCGATTCACATCTACTCATTCAAGACCTCTCATGATCTTAAAGACCTCTATCATATCCCCCCTCAGCTGTCTCTGCTCCAAGCTAAACAGCCCTAACCTCTTCAGCCTTTCCTCATAGGGGAGCTGTTCCATCCCCTTTTTCCCACAAGGGATTCTGCTCCAGGGGAGTTCCCTCTAGCCTGGATTAAGTTGGCAGAGTCAAGAGGGTTTAGAGAGGCCCCGGAAAGCAGAGAGCACTACTGTACCTGAAATAAGGTGAGCCATATCTTTTATTGTGGCTCCTGAAGTGAAGGTGTGCTAACATATTTGTTTTTGAGTTGCTTCACTGTAAATAAAATGCATTTAAGGAACAGCCAGAATCTGCTTCCTGTTTCCTCTGGCTGTTATCAAACTGCCTACCGCTCGAGCAACCACACTCCACCAATACATCTTCAAATATTTCCAATGGTGCTGATACAAAATAATGGATTACTTCTTCACCCTAACCTGCAATCTCTAATACTAACTGTATAAATATTGAAAGTCAATTGGTAAAATTGTGCCTTTTCCTACAAACATTAAGGACATAATCTTGGCAGCAAGAAAATCTTCTACTAGATGCTCATGTAACATTTTAAATGGAAAATGTTTTCCATTAAGTGTGCTAGCTAAAGAGAAGATTCATTTAACTGTTCTACATCTGTTCTGCTTTTAGTACTTTCTCAGTCTATCAAATTCTCTGTCAGAATCCATTATAGTGATAGAGTTGCATATTACCAACACTTGGGGGGGGGGGGGTCATTTGATCTCTCATCATTCTGTAGTAGATAAATTCATTATAGATCTCTATAATCTTTGTCCTCTAATTATGGTTCCTCCTACACAATGGGACCTCAACTTAATTCTTGTTAAATTAATGGCTTCACTGGTGAGGCTGGACAAAGCAGGAACAGTAGCAACATTGCACTGACAATTAGCACAGGACAATCTGTTGCTGAAGCACTGGCTGGTTGCTCAGAGTTTCCTTATATACTAGTCAGTGCCCCCAGTAAGTCCCAGCTGCAGGACCTATATAAAGGACCCAGGAATCAGGAAGTTCTAGTTAGGGAGTTTGGATACTGCACGGTGAAGGATGGCTATGCCAGACGTGCTTAAGGTAAGGGGTATTACATGCACTAGGGCTTCTTACAAGGCCTTGAATCTGATCATTAGGTGCCATCCTTGAGTGATCACCACAACACCTTATCGGAAAGTGGAAGACCCATCTCTGGTATTCAACCATGGACTTTCCACATCGCAGTACACAATACTACCACTGAGACATCAGGCCAGCCATGGCCATTTCTTTGAAAACATAATGATAGCTTTCAAACAATGCCACACAGCTCCATATAAGGGCATCTACGGCCATGTGGAGATCTACTCTAGTATTTTATAACCCGCACATATCATATATGTGCGGGTTTTAAAATACGTATATATCTACTTTGCAACATTTATGAGTATATATAGATACATGCAACTATATAAATTAAGTTAGATAAGTCTAGGGGGAAAAAAATGCGCTACTTATCCTGCTAAGGGGGTTATTTTCCAAGCCGCATTATGGGCTTTTCGCATGTGTTAAGGTGTTTTTTGCATGCATAACGCATGGTGTGATGCTAATTTAGAAAAGGGGTGGAGTTTGGGGTGGGATTTCTGGCCAAGTGGACTGGCTTTGTGAAGCCATATTGCACAGTTTTAACACAGCAAATAACTACACCTTTTTCATTTGTGTTAAGCTGAGTGACATAGCTTTATCGCACATAGCATTTTTAGTCTTTTAAGCTGAGAGAGAGTGTGAGAGAGAGGACCTAGCTATAAGGTCCTCCTAGTAGTTAGGTATTTATACATCTCTAGGAGGCCCACCTAGTTACTCGAGGTAAGGTTTAGATATTAGTTTAGGGGTTAGGGGCCACTTTGACATTCAGAGTGAGACGTACGAACAGAACAGTACACTCTTTTGAAGAGCTGATGTCCTTCGGAGTGAGGAAACTCAACCAAAGATGAGATTTGCACAATGTTCTCTCAACCTAGCTTGATGGACTCTCTACCTGAGTAACATCAAGCTAGGTTGAGAGAGCATTGTACAAATCTCATCTTTGTGTGTTCTGTTCGTATGTCTCACTCTGAATGTCAAAGTGGCCCCTAACCCCTACACTAATAACTAAACCTCACCTCGAGTAACTAGGTGGGCCTCCTATAGAGGTATAAATACCTAACTACTAGGAGGACCTTATAGCTGGGCGCTCGCTCTCTCTCTCGGTAATATCTATGTGAAGTGCTGTTCTATGTTTTCTGGCCTGTTTTCAAGATATGACATATTTTGTCACTGTTTCGACAATTTTTAGAGCTCCCTAAGCGATGGACCTGGTCATAAATGAAGTCAGTAAAGTACAGAGAGATTTCCAAACTTTAGGGAATGGGCTCAAGCGTCAGGCAAGGACAGTAGCTTTTTCAGAGGTACAAAGTAAGGGAGATGAAAGGCTTGGTCATATTGCCAATTTTAACAGCCTCACCCCCATGGAAGCAATGATATGGCTGTGTGTTATGTTTCATGGAAGACATGCAGTAACCTGCACAGAGAAGCAGTTGCAACTGTAAATGGGATACAACTAGACTGGGGTGGGTTCCATGTGGGAATTTGAGCTATTTGGGGAAAATGTGCATAAAATCACTGCTGGCAGACTAGAGGGGCCTTTTTGGTTGTTAACTGCCATCATTTACTATGTCATTTACTACTTATCTGGCTAAGTAACAGCATTTAGCAACTGCCACTTGGCTGAATAAGTCTGAACTTATCCAAATAAGTGGTGCTGAATGCATATATGATGATGAAAAAAATGGATGGATTTTTCCAAACTATTTTAAAATTATATGTGTGGAAAATTTACATGCAAAAATTAAGTAGGACTTACATGTGTAAATAGAGACTTAGGCGAGTAAGTAAGAGTATTTTCTAATATGCGCGCATAAATGAAATTAACCTATTTTTCGATACCTTCACCAATTTGCCCAGTCTATGTTCAGGTCATTAAGATCCTCCTGGTTCTTCAGCCTCAAATCCCCTCAGTTCACCCAGACCTCCCACCCAGCCAATGATACAATATAAACACAATAGAAGGGAGAGCGAGGTGAAGCCCTTACCATTGGCCCTGCAGTAACACTTGGTATCTCAGCCATGGAGTCACTCCTATGACATCATCATAGTGAGCCAAAGTGCTATAAAAGACCCAGCATAGCTGGGGAGAGTAAAGTGAAGTCCTTATCATTGGCCCTGCAATAACACATGGTTTTCTGGCTGTGGAGTTGCTCCCGTTACGTCATCAGCATGAGCCAAAGTGCTATAAAAGTCCTTAAGAGCAAAATAAGGATGTATTGGAAACATGTCTCATACTGTATTGAAAAGGCCAGGGTAGAATATTGTCTGAATTCTTTTGGTATTTCTTTTTTATTCACTCCCTTGTTTGTGAACTAAATAATAAGTATATGTAAGTTTGCTTTGTGCATTTTTGTTGTATTTCTTTTTTAAACTATATATGAAGCTATGTATTCTGTGTATTAAGGTTTCTTGTTATGATTTGAAAATCAAATAAAGAGATAATTATTTTAAAACAACACATTTGATGTCACCTTTGCAAGATAATTAGAATATGTATAATCACACAAGTTGCCAAATCTACATGCATTGTCTCTCTTAAAATAGCAACTTGTGTGCATGTTTTCCCTGCCCCAGAATGCCCCTAGACTACCCCTTTTTGACAAACACGTATTTGCACATAAACCTTTATTTATGCATGTGTGTTTGATGTTTATAAAACAGAGTGGGCACACATACGCGCTAATTTCTCCAAGCACCTGGTTGTTAACAAAAAGATCACAGCCTCAGATGACTGAAAATTCTTAAGTAAGGCTCAACATTGACTGCACTGTAAAAACACAGTACTTGTTAAATAAATTCATGGATTCTGAATGTTATTCAACTTGCTACTACAGTATACAAAGTTGCAATTTCAGAATCTGTGGAAAGAGAAATTTTAAGTTCTGTTGACAGTGGGCCTAAATCCCTCCTCTTATTGACTGGAGATGTTTGAATTAACTAATTTGGCCATTCTTTAATGACAAACAGCTAGTGAGCTAGACTGGCGGGTCACATGACGCCAGCTGTCGCAGAAGATTCTTGTAGAGCTATCCTAGAAAACTGCTGAGCACGTGTGGTGGTCTCCTGAGAACTGCTGGACCCGCTTCCAAGATTTTACTTAACTGTCAGAAAAGAAGGGGGATAGCCCTATACTGCTATTGCTGACATCTGAGTCCTCCTCTGGGATTTTTGGTTCTTCTGTCTCTTCAGCAATGTAAAGAAAATGTTTTCAGTCAGGATTTCTTGTTTTTCATCCTTTTACTCTCACTAGATAAGATGTTTTGCATTTTTTTCAAATTCTCTTAAAATGTCTTTGCTGCTGCTGCTGCATCAGTTTAATGTGTGATCACTACATTTGCTTCTACTGAACCACATTTGGTACTTGTATCTCAATCATGGCTTTTTCTCTTAGCATCTCTTCATCATTTAAACAATTTTAGCATTTGACTATACATCAAATTATTTCTTGAGCCAGGGCTAAGAAACAAACCAGTGATTTCAAGATCTTGGTGCCCAAATTTTGTGCATGCAGTTTTTGTGCCAAAAATCATAATTTTATTCCTATTTCATGCCTTCCTGCCAAAGTACTTAAAGCATGCTACAATAATGAAAACAAAACAATATAATCCATAATAAAACATAAAACAGATAATTATACTACCATATAAATTCAACAAATAAGAGACACTACATGCTAAACTTCAAAGGATTTAAAATCACTTCTCTAAATTCAATTTAATCCCAGGACAAGCATAAGCAGAACAGAAATAGTCTATGCCACTGTGAGTGATTTAAGCACAGCAAAAGAGATTCCAAGTATACATCATCAGCACAAGTAAGTCCAGCTAAAAAGAATGGCTCGGGAAGCTTAGGTGGCCAAGCCTAGTCATATCATTTCTTAGTCACTTGAACTTCTCTGTCTCAGGACCGATTTCAGTGCAGACCAGAGATAAATCCAAATCCGTCAGTATCACAACTGCTCAAACGACTTCGCTTGCAAGTCAAAGCGAGCAGGCACTAATCCTCAAGTAGAGAATTCTGTCAGTGCACAGCTTTTGTGAGAAGCATTTTCATAGAACCAGAGCTCTGCATTCAAGCTTAGCAACATTTGAGGGTACTACAGTTTCAGCACAACTAGCCTGTATCCCTTATAAGCCATGGGTTCTTAACATGTGATCCATGAAGAATCTCTAGATATTACTTTTTTTCAATTTGTAAGTCCCCTACCCTGATGCAAACCCTAGGCAGCAAAATATACATTTAGAATCAGCTCTCGAAAAAAAAAATCATTTTAATCAAATATACATCCTGTATTTTTCGTGAATTTTAATTATACTTCCACTGTTAACAAGAGACACCTACTGGAATCCCCCTCAGCTACTTGTCCTTATTTCTCTCTTCTGCCACAAGCAGCACAAGTTGTAACCAACTCTGTTCCCGAGATTTATTCTGACCTCATCCCTCTTCTTTATTGGATTAGCTTCTTTCTCAACTGGGATCCTAGCATCAATTCATCTGAGCAGCAAAGGAAGATATAATCTGAATAAATGTTATGCCTGTAGAGACCCCTTTGGGATCTTCACTGGATGACCCTCGTCTAGAACATGGTTAGGAGAAGAGTGTAGTATTTTTAACAGCCCCCCCAGCACCACCACGAGGCTACAATGGATGGTCAGCTTCTGTCTGCTGAAAGACTGGCACCATCAGAGATCAGTGTGGCATTTATACTTGGAGTTAAAAGAAGTTGTTTAGCCACATTTTAGTCTCCTATCCCTGGCTGGGCCAAGCCTCACAACCTAGGGTTCCCAGGATAGAAAAGGAGGCAGTGAACTTCTTTGGCCCACAACTTGGCTGATGGGGGTGGCCTCCATGTTTGCAATTTGTTTAGGATTTTTGCAAGAAGGGAAAATCCTCCTGCTTCTGGGAAGGATTAGGATGAAAGAAGACCTGATTCCATCTCACCCCCAGTGGATGGACAGTAGTGACTGTTCTGAGAGAGTGAGCCTTTTGGTAAAGATGTTTCCTTTCAGCAGGAAGTTTGCTTTCACCCTTCCTTCCCAAGAGTGAAGGAGGAGGAAGAATTTGCTTTTCCTTGCTTCACTGGACCTTTCATGTCCCTCCTACTCCTCTCCCACCCATCCCTAGCTCATCCTTTGATTTGTAGGCAGATGACACTTTACCATTAAAAAAAATAATCATTTTAATCAGCCTTTTAACTTAAACTCAGGATTGCCCCAGGCCTTATCAAGAGTTTAATCATCTCCTTGAGGGTCAATAGTAGATAAATAGTGAATACACTAATACATCTAAAGGACCCTAAAGCCCTAATTTAAAAAAAAAAAACGTGTGCGCAAAAAATGGGGGATACATGCGCAGCTGGGCCGTGCGCACGCTGAGCGCATTTTAAAAATGGCCCAGCCATGCACGTATATCCTCATATACGCAGAAGTGCTGTGCTTGGTGAAAGTGGAGGGCGGGGGCTGACTGGGACAGCAGCCATTAGGCCCTGTCCCGGGGAAGCTGCCAGCTCGCAAAACTTACACCTGCTTGGAGGACCTGGTATGTTAGAAAACCAAAAACAATTATGCTATTTATGGTAGGTTTAGGGGTCGGGGAGAAGAGGGGAAAAGGGAGGAAGGTCAGGTAAGGGGATAGGAAAGTTCCCTCCCAGTCCGCTCCTTAATTGGAGCGGACTGGGAAGGAACTGCGAAAGGCCTACTTGCGTTGTCGCAGATTGTTTTTTAAACCCCCCCCCCTTGCGTGCGCAAAAGCCCCCCCCCCCCCGCACGTGTGTGCGGATATTAAAATCCGGCGTGCATGTGCGTGTGGGAATCATATTTTATAACATGCGCGCGATGATGTGCGCATGTTATAAAATCGGTGTGTCCATATGCAAGTGTGCGCCTTTTAAAATCTAGCTTTAATTGTATACATTCCTACTCCCATAGCAATCCAAAATTAACTAAGAACTGAACAAAATTAAAATGAAGGCAGCAGTCGAGCAGCAAGAGGGGGGCCTTCCAATCTTTGGCATCGAGTGTCACATGTATGATTTTTTTTACCCGCCTGTGAGAGGCTGTGTGCACCAGATGCAAGGAGCTCCTGTCTCTCAAAGAACGAATCTGATCTCTGGAGGCAGCAGATCTGGAGGAGCTGAGGCAGAGAGAGAGGTTTACAGATGAGACCTTAAGGGAAATAATAGCCAAGTCCAAACTCCAATCTGGCAGCCTGGTCAGAGAGCATCAACCTGGTGCAGCAGGAAATGATCCTGTAGCAAGGACCTGCTCTCCAGGTGATGCATTGTCCTCTTGCACCAAGGATGTATCTCCCAGGGGTACTGCCCAGGAGGGAAGGGTTAGGTCAGCATCATAGTTGGTGATTTGATTATTAGGAATGTAGACAGTTGGGTGGCTGGTGGGCATGAGGATCACCTGGTAACATGGCTACCTGGTACAAAGTTTGCAGATCTCACACATCACATAGATAGGATTTTAGACAGAAGTGCTGAAGAGGAGCTGGCTGTCATGGTACATGAGGGCACCAACAAAATTTGGAAAAAGGGGGAGGCAGGTACTGGAAGCTAGGGATGTGCATTTGTTTCATTCGTTTCCCATTACATGTCAATTAGATGTGCATTCGTTTCATATGTTTCATATTACATGCTTGTATAGGAAACGTACGAAACGGATGAAACGAATGCACATCCCTACTGGAAGCCAAATGTAGACTCTTGGATAGAAAGCTGAAATCCAGAACCTCCAGGGTAGCATTCTCTGAAATGTTCCCTGTTCCACATGCAAGTCCTCAGAGGAAGGTAGAGCTCCGGAGTCAATGTGTGACTAAGACAATGGTGCAGGGAAGAGGGATTCAGTTTTGTAAGGAACTGGAGAACCTTTTAGGGAAGGGGGGAGTCTTTTCCGAAGGGATAGGCTCTACCTTAACCAGGGTGGAACCAGGCTGCTAGCACTAACCTTTAAAAAGGAGATAGAGCAGCTTTTAAACTAAATCAAAGGGGAAATCTAACAGTCGCTCAGCAGCACATGGTTTGGAGGGAAGTAACTTTGAAGGATACTAATGAAGCGTTAGATTAGAGCATCCCAACTGAGAGGTTCCAAAAATAAGAAAAATAATCCATATGCCTATAAATAAAGAATCACCTGAACTAAAAGATTCCAATTTATCCCTGTCAATTGAAAAGCTGAAGGTTAATATAATCAAAAAACACACTTTATAAATGTTTTTATGCCAATGCCAGAAGTCTAAGAAGTAAGATGGGAGAATTAGAGTATATAGCAGTGAATGATGACATAGACTTAAATTGGCATCTCAAAGACATGGTGGAAATAGGATAACCAATGGGATAGTGTTATACCAGGGTACAAATTATATCGCAGTGATAGAGAGGAGCAGCTTGGTGGTGGAGTGGCACTTTATGTCCGGGATGGCATAGAGTCCAACAGGATAAAGATTCTGCAAGAGGCTACATGCCCAATCGAATCTTTATGGGTAGAAATTCTTTATGTGTTGGGAAAGAGTATAGTGATAGGAGTATACTACTGTCCACCTGGCCAAAATGATGAGACGGACAGTGAAATCCTAGAGAAATTAGGGAAGCTAACCAAATTGGTAGTGCAGTAATAATAGGAGATTTCAATTACCCCAATATTGACTGGGTAAGTGTAACATCAGGATATGCTAGAAAGAGAAAGTTCCTGGATAGAATAAATGACAGTTTTATGGAACAGTTGGTTCAGGAAACAAAGAGAGAAAGAATAATTTTAGATCTAATTCTTTGTGGAGCACAGGATTTGGTGAGAGAGGTACAGGTGGAGGGGCAGTTTAGCAATAGTGATCATAATAAGATCAAATTTGAAATAATGACTGGAAGGGGCACAGTAAGTAATTCCATTGCTCTAGAACTAAACTTTCAAAAGGGAAACTTTGATAAAATGAGAAAAATAGTTTAAAGAAAAAAAACCTGAAAGTTGCAGCTACAAATGTTAAGAGTGTGCTCACATCGGCGTCAACTGCCAACCCCAAACTACATCGGCATCAGGAGTTTTCTTTGCCACAGTTGATGGTCATGTGAGCACTGGGTAGGAATTTGAAAACCCACATACACAGTTGGTAAGTGAAAGTGTGGATACATTTGTTTTAAGTTTATGAGATTTTGTCTTTGAAACTTACTGTTTTGTAATTTTTTGTTTTCTTGGTTTATAGTTCCCCAGAAGCAGTCTTATTTTCGAGGCGAAACTTGGACCCTCATCAGGATCAGAATTGGAAGTAATAATAATTTTCTTATTTAATATCAGAAATTGTAGTGTATCGTATCACGAGTAAAATCGTGTACTCTGACGGAGGTTGGAATTCTTTGTGGGTTCGAAGTACTATGATGTTCAATTTATTGGGTATTTTTTGTGATACTCCTCAGTAACCCTACGTCAAGAAAAATAATCAAATGTTTGAAAAAATTATTTAATGAATTTATACTGGATATGATATTTTTTCATATTTTGTAAATGTTTAATAGGTGTATGTGGTATTAGTGAATATGGGAGTACTTCAGGTTGGATGTGTGTTGTGTGATTGATTGTTTATTTGTGGAAGATTTATTGTCCAATTAAATGGGTAAAATTTTGACCATATCTATATGAGTGTACACAGTTGAAATTTTTATATATATGATACATTTGTCAGCTTGCATTTAAATTTTGTATATGCGTTACTGTGAATAAATTGAATTTTAAAGGATTATTGAAATTGATTAAATGCTTAACTCTATTTTGTTTATATGTTGTATGCTGGGGAAACAAATTTCATCTTTAGCCAGTGTGTGTTTTTTTCAAGTTAAATATAAGACATTGATAAGACAAGCTAAGAGTGAATTTGAAAAGAAGTTGGCCATAGAGACAAAAACAACTTTGTTAAATATATCAAAGCAGAAAGCCTGTGAGGGAATCAGTTGGACCGTTAGATGATCAAGGGGTAAAAGGGGCACTTACGGAAGATAAGGCCATTGCGAAAAGCCTAAAAGAATTCTTTCCTTCAGTGTTTACTGAAGAGGATGTTGGGGAGATACCTTTTCCGGAGATAGTTTTCAAGGATGACGATGCAGATGAACTGAACGATGTAGTAGGCCACATTGACAAAAGCAGAGTAGTAAATCTCCTGGACCAAATGGTATACACCCCAGGGTTCTGAAAAAACTAAATAATGAAATTTCAGACCTATTATAATTAATTTGTAACCTATCATTAAAATCATCCATTGTACCTGAAGACTGGAAGGTGGCCAATGTAATCCCAATATTTTAAAAGGGCCCCAGGGGTGATCCAGGAAACTATAGACCGGTGAACATGACTTCAGTGCCAGGAAAAATCATGGAAACTATTAAAAAGTATAAAATCACAAAACATTTAGATAGACCTGGTTTAATGGGACACAGCCAGCATGAATTTAACCAAGAGAAGTCTTGCCTCACAAATCTACATTTTTTTTGAAGGGTGAATAAATATGTGAACAAAGGTGAACCGGTAGATGTGGTGTATTTGGATTTTCAGGAGACGTTTGACAAAGTCCCTCATGAGAGGCTTCTATGAAAATTAAAAAGTCATGAGATAGGAAGTGATGTCCTTTTGTGGATTGCAAACTGGTTAAAAACTTTTCACAATGGAAAAAGGTACATGGTGGAGTGCCTCAGGCATCTGTACTTGGACCAGTGCTTTTTAATATATTTATAAATGATCTGCAAAGAGGGATGACGAATGAGGTGATAAATTTGTGGATGACACAAAATTATGCAGAGTAGTTAAATCTCAAGCAGATTGTAATAAATTGCAGGAGGACCTTGTGAAACTGTAAGATTGGGCTTCCAAATGGCAGACGAAATATGTGGACAAGTGCAAGGTGATGTATGTAGAGAAAAACAACACTTGCTGTAGTTACACGATGTTAGGTTCCATCTTAGGAATTACCACCCAGGAAAGAGATCTAGGTGTTGTAGTGGATAATATTGAAATCATCGGCTCAGTGAGCTGTGGTGGTCAAAAAAGCAAACAGAATGTTAGGAATTAATAGAAAGGGAATGACAAATAAAACAGTGGATGTCGAATGTCAGGAAATATTTCTTCACTGAGGAAGTGGTAAAGACTAAAACTGTGAAGGATTTCAAAAGGGCTTGGGATAAACACAGTGGATCCCTAAAAGGCTAGAGGATGGGAATAAATAAAAAAGCTTAACTGGCACGGAGCGGCAGTTACTACCTTGGGAAGCTTGCTGGGAAGACTGGATGGACCATTTTGGGCTTTTTCTACCGTCATTACTATGTTACTATAATGCCTCTGTATCACTCCATGGTGACACTGCACCTGGAATACTGTGTGCAATTTTGGTCGCCGCATCTCAAGAAAGATATAGTTTCACCGGAGAAAGTGCAGAGAAGGCAATCAAAAAGATAAGAGACATGGAACAGCTCCCCTCTAAGGAAAGGCTAAAGAGGTTAGGGCTGTTCAGCTTGGAGAAGAGACGGCTGAGGCAGGATATGATAGAGGTCTACTAATTCATGAAAGAACTTGAATGGATAAATGTGTATTGGTTACTTACTCTTTTGGATAATACAAGCATTAGGTTGCACTCCATGAAGTTAGTAAGTAGCACATTTAAAACATCAGAGAATATTTTTTCACTCGTTGCACAATTAAGGTCTGGAATGCTTTGCCAGAGGATGTGATTATGCCAGTTAGTGTAATTGGGTTTAAAAAAGTTTGGATAAATTCCTAGAGGAGAAGTCCATAAACTGCTATTAATCAGTAAGGAATAGTAACTTGGGATCTATTTAGTGTTTGGGAACTTGCCAGATACTTGTGACTTGGATTGTCCACTGTTGGACACAGGATGCTGGGCTTGATGAACTCTTGGTCTGACCCAGTATGGCATATCTTATGTTCGTTATTAAAGACCCATTGTTACAATCTGGAGAGAACTGAAGTTAAGTAGTTTTGTTGATCTGGAGATCCCCATTATACTCAACCCTGGGAAAGAGAAGAGGATTAAAAGATTTGTAGAACTTGGGCTTGACTATCTTCCCCAGAAGTTAGAGGGGATCGAGGCAGCAAAACCAGCCAAGGAGAAAAGAGAGCCAGCACAGATTGCACCTCTTAAGCCCCAGCCAACTCCAGCTTCAGTGGTGAAAGAAAAGGTGAATGTGTCTGGGGAGTTCTCCTCAAGGCTCAGGGTGAGCTCTGTTACCTTGTAGCAAGACAAGAAGTACCAGTTCTAATCTCAACTGGAGAGTCAGAAGAGTTATAGTTGTGGTCAGGTATCTTCTGGGAAGGGATTCCAATAACACCACCCCCCCCCCCCCCCAATTATCAAAGAATCCATGCCATGGGGCTGTAAGACAGAGCAATGATTTAGCCACAGGATTGTGTATGACCCCTGCACTTCTTTGATTAATACCAGAAGAGGAGCTACATAAAAATGGCACACAACATGGGGTTTGAGTGAAACTTAGTATTTTGGAGGCAAATAATTGTGTTATAACTATGGTGCAGTTTGGAGGCCTTTGACAAAAATCTGTGAACATTTTCAAAATGGCCACCATTCCCAACATGGGCTTGGGAAGAAGAAAGAGCACCATGACTCAAGGTGTGTGTGATGTCATTGGCCACATCAGCGAAGTGTCACGCATGAGTTGTTATAAAACTGAGACATATTCTGTATGTTGGGCTGAGCATGAAGAGCAAGAGAGGAGCTGTATGCACAGCCTAGCAAGTGAGCGTCAGTGATGTTAGGCCCTAATCCAGGGATTAGCCCAGAAGCCATGAGCAATATTTTGTTGAAGTCAGTAAGGAAAAAACATCAGGTGACCAAGATGTCCAATCCATTCCAATTCGGAGTGGGAGATGCTAGTCAACCATTGTACCCAAAGGCATGAAGGCCTTCAGCAACAAGGGCATTGGTAGCATAATCAGTACACCCAGTGTGATCACCACCTCCTTTGTGCTATTTTGGATGAGTAGTTCATACGGATCACTGTAGAATCTGCTTCATGTAATGACAGATTCATCTCTCCCTTATAAGTTGTACCATGACAGAGTTGACAGAGTGTGTGAAGTATCATGCCTTTCAACAATTGCAGCTGATGAGTTTATAGTACTTTTGCTGCTGTAAAAATTGGTATACCGAAGAGAATGCTGGACAGCTAATGGACCCAACTGCAGTTTTGCAACTCCACCTAGTCATTGACTTGGAGCCGGTGATGCTTAGCAGTTGAACTGGGCCATCTTCCTCAGCCAATTGGAAGGGAGTGGAGGCAGCATAACCAGCCAAGGGAAAAAAAGGGAGCCAGCTCAAGTCTTACCTCCTAGACCTCAACCAAGTCCAGTTTCAGTGGTGGAAGAGAAGGCGGTTGTTCCTGGGGAACTGTCAAAAGACCCAGAGCCCCGTTACTGTATGGGCAGGGCAAGTAAAGAAACCAGTTTCTATCTCAACTGGAGAGCCAGCAGAGTTGTAGATGTGGTCAGCTAAGTTGAGGAGAGTCTCCAGATGGCATCTGAGAAAACAGTAGAGAGGCCCAAGCAAGGAGGCCAGCACTGAGGAAGCCCCTGAAGACAGACTAGGCCCGAGCCATTCACCTGAGTCTTCTTCTGAGTTCATCATATCATTGGGGAGCCATGAAAAGGAGTTAGGCCATTTCTCATATGAATAGCCTTTTAGTTACCAATAGGCTAGAACAGTGGTCCCCAAACCTGTCCTGGAGGGCCACCAGCCAGTCGGGTTTTTGGGATATCCACAATGAATATGCGTGAGAGAAAATTTGCATGTTATGGAGGCAGTGCATGCAAATTTTCTCTCACGCATATTCATTGTGGATATCCCAAAAACCCGACTGGCTGGTGGCCCTCCAGGACAGGTTTGGGGACCACTGGGCTAGAAGGTCAGGGAAGAATGTAGTTATGCGGCACAAGGATGTAAAGGATTAGAATGTGGTGGTAAGCTTCAGATTTGACTGGTAATGCATCACTGTGGTCTCTGCTGCCATAAATCTACTACTGAGAGGCCCTACCAAAATATAGGGAGTTCTGCAAATAGGCCATGGAAATCCCCATGCTCTGTTGTATTTCCAAAATCTCATTTGGGGATGAGTCCCCATCACTGAATAATTCACCAGCCCCATCTTCAGCTGCACTGGGAGAAACAACTTTGTCTGCAGCCAATGACATAACCAGTTCTCTGAGAGTGTCTTTTCCCATTGTGAGAAATGAGCTACTGGATCAACCATTGTCCACAAAAGTAAAGAGCCAGTCGTGGGTGGTCTCTAGGCAAAATGATCCTGGCAAGTGGCTGTATTGGGCATTCCAGGCTGAGAGGATCATGTGAAGGAAAACAAGAGCTTTGTTTGGATTACACTAGACTTATATGCCCATTTACGGAATGAACTATGTGGAAGAGCATTAAGAGCTTGGCTGTGGGAGCATGCAGACCAGGGTATTGTAAAAGATGCTGAAGACATTAGCTTCATTCGATTTCATCCTGATTATTGAAAAGAACTAGATCGAAAGAGATGAGAAAAAGACAAAATATTCATAAGAACACGCGTTTATAACCCAAGGAATGGGGATCAAAAGACATCAGAAATGAAAAGCACCTACCTAATGGGATGAGATTGTACAAGCGTCATCTGGACCATTATGATCCTGCCCAGTCTGTGTAAAGGACAATATCTATGGTGCATTGTTCTGTCTCTTATTCCTGGTATCCAATAGGAGTGTTGTTTTCTCCAGGAGGGATGATGTGAACTGAGTCTTGTTATGTTCCCCTTGCTTGTTCCTAGAATTATTTTGAACTGTTCCTTTGGTCCCAGTTGAAAGGGACCTCCAGAACTTTCTCTGTTCCTCCTGGTGGGGGGGGGGGGGGGGGGGGGGCGGGGGGGATTTGAATTCTTCTATCAACCAGATGAGCAGGTGGTCTGTCAGGGACTCAAAAGTTATTTTGTTTGAGATAATGAAATATTCTCTAATATTCTGTGTAAGAGGGCACTATTATGTTTTCTGCTATGCAGATGGTTTATTTGAAAACTTTTTTTTTAAACCCTTCTATAAAAATTATAAAATATTGGAAAAATGTTAAACACAGGTGAGCCTTGGTTTTATTTTTAAGTCAATATATTGATCGATTGATTTTGTCTAAATGGGATCTCTATATCCAGAATCCATATATCTAATTTTTTTCTATTACAGTTGTGAAGATCTGGTATCCTGTTCCTGATTTCTAGATTTGTTATGTTAACTTTTGCTTCCATAGGCTTTGTGAGAAACAACATTCAAAGGAAGAAGGAGAGCTGTGTTCCTTAATCCAAAAAGTTCAGAAGTCATCAAGTGTGTGGGAGATGCTACAAAGTGTTTTTTCTAATAATAAAAAAGGGGGCTTTTTATATTTTTGTACTGTTAGTAAGCAGGATATAGAGGTACGTACTAATTGGGACAAATCCACCTTCCTTCATGATTACACTAATTCCATGTTCTGGTTTGTTGGTTTCAGACGTGGATTCATTTATTTCATCCCATGGCCTGAGATAGTCTCTAACTAGGTGCCCTGTGTGTGAATAAATAAAAGGAATATTGGTGACAGCCAGTTTGATGGTGTTCTCCAGCTTTTGTATGAGTTGGTTACTGTATTTGTTTGGTATTGTCTTGACTTTTTTGTAATGTATAATGTGGAAACATTTGGTTCACAGTCCATGCTGGACACAGACTCCTTTCGGGTTTTGAGCTCCCTCCAGTAGTCACATCAGAGATGAATTTTTTTTTGCATTCCACTGTTAGTTAATTGCTGTATATTGTCTGGAAAAAAAAATCTTTATACCTGTCCTGTTCCCCTACTTTTTCAAGGGAGAGGAAGAGTCTAGAGATCCCTGGGGCATATCCACTGGATGGCACTAGTGTAGACCATCGGATTAGGAGAGGCATGTAGCATTCTAACAGCGCCCCCTTATAAGGCTGCTGGAATGGGGAGCAGCATCAAATATCAGAGTGGCATTTATAGTTGAAATTCAAAGGAAAGGTTTGCTGGCACTTTGAGTAGAAGCAATGATTTTTCTTTTGTGCCCTGTTCCTGGTGGGCCAAACCTCATGACCAAGTATTCCCAGGATAGGAAAAAGGCATTTTAGCTATTTAATCCAAAACCTGACTGGTAGGGAATACCTCAGTTTTTACAGTTTGTTTAGGATTTTTTATTTTTCTTGGTGCTTTCTGGATCCCCTAGCCCTTCCTCAAGAAGGGAAGATCCCTCTGCCTCTGGGAAGGACTAGGATGAGAAAAGACCTGCTGATTCCATTTCACCCCCAGGGGATGGACAGTGGTGAACGGTCTGAGAGACTGAGCATTTTTGTAAAGGTTTTTCCTTGTGTTTCAGAAGAAAGTTTGCTGTCACCCTTCCTGTCCGGAAAAAGCAGAAGATTTGTGTTTTCCCTTGCTGCAAATGGACCTTTCATTATTAAAGATTCCAAGTTACCATCTGTAAAAGAGAAGTGAGATAAAGAAGTTTTGTTCATCTGGAGATTACCACCATAGTCTCTTCCCTGGGAAAAAGAAGAAAATTGAAAGATCTGGAGAATCTGGACGTATATGTAGACTCAGGTATTCTCAGTGAAGGGTTCCACTAAACCTAGGAGATCCCTGTCCCCGCTGGGATGCTTACTATTCCAAGCCCTGAAGAGTGATAACATTTCAGAACAACAGTACTGAGGGACACATTCAAAGAGAGAATTAAATGTATGGTGCCAAATTATTTCTATTAAAGATCTGCAGTAATAAAATACATTTTGAATGCCTATCCATTGTGTCCAGTCTGTTTGTTTTTGCTCCCAAATCCATCTATACTCTATAGACCAAGATCAACACCTACATAAGATGGTCACTCCTACAACCTTAGGTCCTAGAGGTCTACCCCCTCAAATCAAAGAATCCACGTGCCAGGGCTGTGCTTCCATGTGAAAAAGATCTCTGTAATTGAAGCACGAAGCCTGCAAAGCTATGACTGCATCTAGAAAAAATCAATTCTGAAAATATTGAAGATGTGTTGGATATTTTCAAAAAGGAAGCTCGATTTGATTCATCTGGCACTTTAACAAAACTTGAATTTTCTCCAACTAATAAACCTGTTTTGGAAGTATTGTAATACAAAGTGATCTAATTACATGATATTTTATATTTATATACAACCGACCCCGACCGGCTCGACGCGATCGGCATGGGCGGCCTGTCGAGGCCCGAGCCCTGCAGCGACCATCACGGTCCCCCGATGCGGCCCGCTCGCCCGCCCTACAGACGGACGCACCGCCGACATCATTTCTGGTCCCGGAAGACCGTATAAAAAGTAAGCCCGCACCAGGGCAGCTGCGGTCGTCCTCGCCGATGTCCGTCTCCGGAGGGGGGCTGCAAAAAAAGTAAGTCGCTTCGTCGCTTTACACTGCCAGTCCCCTCCTCCCGGAGCAAGGCTGCTTTTTGCGCCTTGCCTCTGGAGGAGGGGAGAGGGGATTGGCAGTCCCGAGCGTAGGATTGCCCGTCCTCTCTCCCCTCTCTCTCTTGCAACTTTTTTTTTTCGATGTTTTTGGCTTTTGTTGCTTCGGGAGGAGGGGAGAGGACTGGGGCTGCCCCGGAGACCAACACCCATGGACGCGGCCAGGGCATGTAAGCGGGGGCTGGGGGAAAGTTTGCCGCCTACCCTTACCCCTGCCTCTAACACAGGGGTAAGGGTAGGCGGTAAGTTAGCAGGTTAAAAGCGCGGCAAAACGGCAGGGTAAAAAAGCGATAGTCGGGGCGCACGGTACTGGATGGTAGGGAATAGCTAATTCGATTGTTTACATGCAATATACATGCCGCGTGCGGAAGGGGTTGCCCGGGGATTTAAGGACGCGGTAAGAGTAGGTTAAAGGGGATTGGGGATCGCAGGCAGGGCTAACGCAGCCGGAAAGTGAGTTGAAAGCGGGTTAGGAACAGGGAAACCGTGGACGCACTTTACAGGATTGACCTGTTAGTTAATAACTCTGATCCTTGCAACCAAAAACAAAACCCACCATGATACAAACGTTTCCTATCCCTATTATCACACACCCCTACCTTTACAGAGGTAAACTACCTTCTCCTACTTATCAGCGCTCAAAAAGATCTCTTATTCCTATCATGACCTCACCTCTTACTCAGTTCCTAGGTCTCTCTTTAATCACTCTAACACTTCTTAACTCACAATCCCTCACTAAAAAAACTCACATCCTCAATGACTACCTCTTGGACTTCCAACCCGATATCTGTGCCATCACCGAAACCTGGTTGCAAAACACAGATACTGTTCTAATTAATCAACTACCGCTACAACTCTATGATATCTTCTCACTACCCAGACTCAAAAAAAGAGGGGGCGGATTATTGTTAGCAGCAAAAAAAGAACTAAGACTATCTCCTCAAACCGTGAAACCGACTGCTAAACTAGAAATTGGCCTATTCAAATCTAACCAACTACAAATATGCCTGATCTATGTCCCCCCGCAGGGCTTCTAGAGCCTGACCCTTCTCCTCTCATCGAAACCATAGCCAAATACATTAACACAGACTCCCCAGCTATAATACTAGGAGACTTCAACATCCATGTTGACTCCCCCACACTGTCACCTAACTGCGAAGCCCTCCTTTCATCTTTCTTGGCCATGGGTTTCAAACAAATCATAAATAAACCCACCCACAAAGCTGGCCACACCCTGGACCTTATTTTCATAAATGAATCCTTCTTGCCTACCTCCCCTCCCTCCTGTACCCCCATCCCCTGGTCAGACCACTCGATGATTTCCACTGAACTGGCTATAAGAAAAAAATTGTCTCCTCTAGTCCCCAAAACAACTATCCACTTCAGAAAACCATGCTCCACGGATGACCTCAGCTCCCGACTCTCCACTGACCTACTTAACTTGGACCTCTCCAATGCCGACTCCACTTTGACCTCATGGCTCAACATCACGACCTCCATAGCAAACAAGATATGCCCCATGACAGTTAAAGAAATCAACCCAGCTCAACATGATAAAAAACCTTGGTTCTCTACAGAACTCAAGAAGCTCAAAGAAGACCTACGACACAAGGAACATCGCTGGCGCAAGGATCCCACACCCACCTCACTAGCTACCTACAAAACCTCCATGAACTACTACAGGATCACAATTTTACGCACCAAGAGAGATTTCTACGCCAAAAAAATACATAGCTTTCTCTATGACCCAAAGGCACTATTTTCATATGTCTCAGTCCTCACAAAACCTATACCACCAACCATCCCTGAAGAAGAAGCCCAAAATAAATCCATCAAATTGGCTTTATTCTTTGAAAAGAAAATCAACAATTTACTTGCACCTCTGACCACACCAATCAGCCACCTCCCGTGTACAACCCACCCCCATCTATCCACAAACCCTTGCTCGAATCCCTAGAACTCACATCCTCCCTTGAAATCAAATCCATTCTCAATAATATGAAGCCTTCGTCCCATCCATCCGACCAACTACCTACTAAACTCTTACTTTCCATCCCAACCACCATAGCCAAGCATCTGGCTGAAATTATAAATTGCTCCCTCTCCCAAGGATCTGTTCCCGACGCATTGAAACTTGCTTCACTAAAACCTCTTCTAAAAAAACCCAACCTGGATCCAGCTATTCCCGCAAACTTTTGTCCTATAGCCAACTTACCATTTATCGCCAAACTAATGGGAAAAGTAGTCAACAACCAACTCTCCGATTACCTAGACTCACACAACATTCTCTACCCTTCCCAGTTTGGATTCCGGAAACACCTAAACATGAAATCTCTCCTAATTTCTCTAACAGACAACATCTTAATGGGCATAGACAAAGGCCAATCCTTTCTACTGGCTCTACTTGACATATCAGCAGCGTTTGACACAGTGAACCATTCAATCCTCATCAACCGACTTTTGGAAATCGGCATCTCTGGCACTGCCCTCAACTGGTTTAAATCCTTCCTCAAGAATAGGATCTACAAGGTCAGAATAAATAACAAAGAATCCCACCCCGTATCCTCTAATCACAGAGTTCCTCAGGGATCGTCCCTCTCCCCGACACTGTTTAATATTTATCTGCTACCTCTCTGCCAGCTTCTAGAAAGTCTTAACCTGACACACTTCATTTACGCCAATGACGTGCAGATCTTGATCCCCATCACAGATCCTATATCCAACACCCTAAATTTCTGGAACAGCTGCCTTCGCTCCATAAATCTCCTCCTCTCGAGCCTCAACCTTGTCCTCAACACTTCCAAACAGAACTCCTCGTCATCTCTCCCAATGACTGCAACCCTCTCGTCAGCAACTCCAACATATCATCAGTGAACCAGGTGAGAGACCTCGGAGCTATTCTAGACTCCAGAATGAACTTCAAAAAGTTCATAAATTACACCACAAAAGAATGCTTCTATAAGCTACACATCCTAAAACAGCTCAGACCCCTCCTACACCATCATGACTACCGCTCAGTCCTGCAGGCCATACTGTTTTCAAAAATTGATTACTGTAACGCGTTACTCCTTGACCTTCCTGCCTCCGCCACAAAACCACTACAGATGCTCCAAAATGCCGCAGCTAGGATTCTAACCAACTCAAGGCGTAGAGACCATATCACTCCTATCCTCAGAAATCTTCACTGGCTCCCCATTAACTTTAGAATCCTGTTTAAGACCTTGACCACTATCCACAAAACCATCTACCATCAATCCACACTCCAACTCAACATCCCACTCAACCTCCATACCTCTAAGAGACCTATCAGAATGGCATATAAAGGATCTCTCCAGGTCCCACCCACTAAATCCACAGTTCACCCCTCCATTCGGAAACGTGCTCTGTCCACCACAGGACCCTCTCAATGGAACTCTTTACCACCAGAGCTCCGCCAGGAACAATGCCCATTCATCTTCAGAAAAAAAACTGAAAACCTGGATTTTCACACAAGCCTTCCCTTGATTGGTCACTTCACAGTAATGGACCGGACATCATTTTCCTCTCTTATTCTGCAGTCTTTCTCCTCCCCTCCTTCCTGACCCCCCCCCCCCTACTCAATCCCGTCTCCTTTCTCCTTTATTTTGCCGCCCTGGAATGTTGCCACCTAACCTGAAAAACTGTTTTGCCTGAGAACTACTCTGACTGAGTACCTACTAGGTCTTTCGCATAGTTACTAGTATTCATTGTTTGTTACCTAATCTACTTTACTTTATAGTAGCGTTATGTTAAGCTAACTCTTTCTCTCTCTTAGTTGTCCCGAATGCATCACCTTGTTTTTTGTAACTTTCTTCTTTATACTATATAACTGGTTACCCCTGTTTTGCTGTAAACCGGTACAATAAGATATTTATCTTGAGTATCGGTATATTAAAAGATGGAAAATAAATAAATAAAAATATAGCCAAAATTGTCGGTATAACAGCAGACAACTAAATGTTTTCCCAAAGATCCAATTTTCACATTTTTGTAGAAACTCCCTCCCTCCCCCCTTACCCTCCCTCCCAGCTAACACATAACATGCACTCACACACACATTCATACATCACACACCCAGGTGCCCAAACCCGCAGGAGCGCGACCAGCATATCCTATAGAAAATGAAGCATACGTTCCCACAACCGAAAGTAACTATGTAAAGCAATGCGAGTTTTTGGGTGGGAAATAGAATTTTTCCGCAAGAGTTCCATTTGTGCTGTTTGTTGCATTGAACTCTTCCATGCTTGTGGGGTGGGTGACAGGTCAGAATTCCATGTCAATAAAACTTGTTTTTTCGCAGTACCAGGGCAATGCATACATATTTTAATCCCCCTCTGGTGAGTACTTCTTTTTCCCTCAACAGGTGTAGATAGAACAATGGCCCCGACCAAGGAATTGCACACCCTAGGACTCTCTCCATCAATCCCTTGACTTGTGACCAGAAATGTCCCAGTTTTGTCCATCCAGAGAACATATGGCAAAGATTTCCTAACTGTGTGCCACAATTGAGACATAGATCAGAAGGCCAGAGATGTCTGAAGGCTCCCCTTGCTCTTGAGAGAAATGTGTGGTGTAGGAGCTTGAACTGAGTCTCCCGGAGTGCCGCAGAGGGCAGTTGCCTCCCTACGCCAGAGAAGGCTCTTTTCAGAATGTCCACTGTTATGGACTCCCCCAGATCCTCCTGCCATTTAGACGCCAAGTGGGGTAGGTGGGTGGTGGGTAGAGCGGCTTTCAGATGAACATCCACACCTTGGTTTTGTTGAAATGCAGAGGGGTATGAAAGAATCTTCCTCATCAGATAATGGCGAGCTTGAAGATAGGCAAAAAACTGTGTTGAGGGGATCGCCCACCATGTTTGCAACTGTTGAAATGAGCAAATAGCGGAGCTGCTTCATCCACCCATTGCTGAAGCAAATGAAAGCCCCTGGAGGCCCACTGTTTAAAAACACTCCCTCCTTGGCCCGGGAGAAAGTTGCTGTTTCCCACCATAGATAAAAAGGGGGAAACATGACAGCTGCAATGAATAGACGTCCGCCACCACTTCCATGCCTTGCGGTGTGGGGAGGGAGATAGATCCATATGGTGGTGGGAATCGGGCATTGGGCCAGGAGGTCTATGACTTTTGTTTTCAGGAGCAAATTTCAGGAAAATATTGGCTAGGGATTTTTTCAAAACCAGCCCATGGGTATCTGACACATTCATACACTTTCCCTGTAGCACATGTGTCAACAGCTCCCAAAAGCACACCAAGTCAACCCTGGAAGCTGGCAGAATTGAGCCAAAATATCTCCAAAATAAACTTCATCTTTCCTAAATAACTAAGAAGTCGAGCACATTCTAGACCAGGCGTGAGCAGAGCCAGGGCCGGTGCAAGGGTATTAGGCGCCCTAGGTGATCCTTTTGCCTTGCGCCCCTGTCCAGGCCCCATCTTCGGCCCTGACCTCATTCACTGAGACAGGCGCCCTTTCTTACACACACTTAGGTTCCTTGTCTCATTCACCCTAACACAGGCTCCTTCTCTCTCTCACTAATATCGTTGCTCTCTCGTACATACACAATCCCTCTCAATTATACACACACACTCACACAAAGGCGCAGCTCTGGCCCGCCGAGACTCTGCTTCTCTTGGCCACAAGCAGGATGGGCGCTGCTCGTGGCCCTCTGCGTCTCTACTTCTCTCAGCCATGAGTGGGATGAGCTCTGCTCGCAACCCCACACGGCTGCTCTTTGCCGCCCCTAATGGCTGGTGCCCTAGGCGAGCGCCTAGTTCTCCTATTGGGACCCGAGGGCCTTGAGCAGAGCTGCAGCCCCTGTTTCACTCATGGAAATTGGCTGGGCCCACTACACATCTGCTTGTATTTCTTGTAGAGAGAGATCCTGGATTCCTGGTCTGGCTCTTGAACCAATTGTAAGTACTGACTTTGCCAACCAGTGTCAGACAAACAGACGCTCAGTCACAACCAGATTTTTAGATTGCAGAAACTTTATTGGCACAAATACACACTAACACACACAGACACAAACTCTCGCTCAGACTTGCCCACACACAGTGTGTGTACCTGTGTCAGAGAAAAAGATACCCACACAGACACTCTCTCTCCCAGACAAGTGTGTCTCTCTCTCTCTCTGACTCAGACACACAAACAAACTGGCAGGCTACTGTTGTGCTGCTGCTTATGTACTCACACAGTGGTTGCCCCCAGTCCAGCACTGCTGCATCATGGTGTAAAGTTCTTGCTTGCTGCCAGCCCATCCCCATTCTGCAACAGCCACCTCCCAATCCCATTCTCTCAGAGACTCGCTAGTTTCACACCCAGCTGCTTCTCTCAGAGCTCAGAACCGTATAGGCACTTCCTCCCGGCTTTCCCCCTTCCTTCCCCTGTCTGTGGCTTGCTTCTACTTCTCTGTAACCTTCCCACCACTCTACACAGTCTCCTGCTTTTATGGCTCCCTAGACTCTGCTCTGCCTACTGGGGAGGGGGGGGGGACCAGAAGTTACCCATACTGTCCCCTGGGCCTATAAAAAGAGAAAATTAAATCCTGGCTGGGGCTGGGAAGAGCCACTAACCCAAAGTAGAGCAACCTTTCCTTGTGGAGCCAGGGTTAGTGCATGGGTATTAGGCGTCATAGGTGAACCTTATAGCCTTGCACACACTCCTGGCCTTAATCTTCCCACAAAATTTTAAAAAAATGCATTTATAGTAACAAATTTTACATGAAAAAAAGAACATTTAGTGTTTTGAGGTAAAAATATCACTTACAACATGTATATTATTTACATGCACTGCTATGGTACTAACCAGAAAGTTTTACAAAAAGACACCAGCCATATGGTATTAGGACTATTTATTGTAAACCATGTCTGCCTTCAGAAAGCTTTAAATAAACAATTTCAATATGGTAAATCTCCCATATGAAAAACAGCACTAACTGCCAGCACTTAAACAGTAATAACCCTACTTATGAAAAGGCAACACTGTAAATTACACCAGACCCTAAAACAGTAATACACCTGATATTAGGAAAACAGAACAAGCCGAGCTGTTATATATCCCTACACAGAAGCTGCATGCTTCCAGAATACCTCACCTGAGTCACACATGCAGAACACAGACCTTCTCCCAGTACAGAATACAGAGGCAATAAAGTACAAAAAATGCAGACAAAAACTAATTTGAAACTGTAACAAGAGACTCCGTATGTAGTGTTACAATGGAAAAACTGAAACATCAAGCAATCTACATAACTCGCTTTGCTGAGCTCTAAAAAAAAAAATTTAGAGAGATTGATTCTTAGGGGCAGACTTTCAAAGGGTTACGCACGCAAGATACGCGCGTAACCCCCGAAAAGCTGCCCCTGCGTGGGCCGAGCCTATCTTGCATAGGCTCGGCAGCGCACGCAAGGCCTGGGACGCGCGTATGTCCCGGGGCTTGCAAAAAGGGGGCGGGGCGTGGGCGGTCCGGGGGCGTGGCTTGGCCTGAGCCTCCAGGCACAGCGGCCATTTGCCGCTGTGCCCGGGATCACAGGAGGCAGGCGTAACTTCTTCAACAATGGTAAGGGGGGGGGGGGGGGGGGTTCTAGGTAGGGCTGGGGGGCGGGAGGAAAGTTCAATTTAGGAGTGGCCTCGGAGGGAACGGAGGCAGGCTGCACGGCTCGGCACGCGCAAGTTGCACAATTGTGCACCCCCTTGCGCGCGCCGACCCTGGATTTTACAACATGCGTGCGGCTGCGCACGCATGTTGTAAAATCGGGCATAGACTTGTTTGTGCGAACAAATCTGCGCCCGTATGCAGGTTTAAAAATCTGCCCCTTAGTGTCAAATGGAAACAGAACCTCTCATTATTTTATGTGCCCTGTTAGGGAGATTGCAAACAGAAATGAGAGAAAGATAGAGGTCTTTAAAATCATGAGAGGTCTAGAACGGGTAAATGTGAATCGGTTATTTACTCTTTTGGATATAGAAGGACTAAGGGGCACTCCATGAAGTTAGCATGGGGCACATTTAAAACTAATCGGAGAAAATTATTTTTCAACGCACAATTAAGCTCTGGAATTTGTTGCCAGAGGATGTGGTTAGTGCACTTAGGGGCGGATTTTCAGAGCCCTGCTCGCCTAAATCCGCCCAAAACCGGGCGGATTTAGGCGAGCAGGGCCCTGCGCGCCGGTATGCCTACATTCAAAGAGGCCTACCGGCGCGCGCAGACCCTGGGACTTGCATAAGTCCCGGGGTTTTCGGAGGGGGGCGTGTCGGGGGCAGGCCCGGTCGTCGCGGCGTTTCAGGGGCGTGTCGGCAGCGTTTTGGGGGCGAGTACGGGGGCGTGGCTACGGCCCGGGGCGGTCCGGGGGCGTGACCGCGCCCTCCGTACCCGCCCCCAGGTCGCGGCCCGGCGCGCAGGAGGCCCGCTCGCGCGTGGGGATTTACTTCTCCCTCCGGGAGGCGTAAATCCCCGGAGAAAGGTAAGGGGGGGGTGTAGACAGGGCCGGGCGGGTGGGTTAGGTAAAGGAAGGGAGGGGAAGGTGAGTGGAGGGCGTTAGAGGATTCCCTCCGAGGCCGCTCCGATTTCGGAGCGGCCTTGGAGGGAACGGGGGTAGGCTGCGCGGCTCGGCGCGCGCCGGCTATACAAAATCAATAGCCTTGCGCGCGCCGATCCAGGTTTTTAGCAGATACACGCGGCTCCGCGCGTATCTACTAAAATCCAGCGTACTTTTGTTTGCGCCTGGAGCGCAAACAAAAGTAGGCCTATTCGCGCTGTTTAAAAATCTACCCCTTAGTGTAGCTGGGTTTAAAAAAGGTTTGGATAAGCTCTTGGAGAAGTCCATTACCTGCAATTAATCAAGTTGACTTAGGGAATAGCCACTGCTATTACTGGCATCAGTGTTTGGGTAATTGCCAGGTACTTGTAACCTGGATTGGCCATTGTTGGAAACAGGATGCTGGGCTTGATGGACCCATGGTCTGACCCAGTATGGCAATTTCTATGTTCTTACCAGAAAATAACTTTAAAAAGGAAAGTTAAGAAGAAACAGAAAGGGAGCTAAGAGAAAGCCACGTTAGAGCAGAGACATAAGACAGATTCAAATTACAGACACAAAAAGTTGGAAAATTGTTTAGGTTTGGTGAATATTTATTTCTGTGCTAACTAGTATGAACCAAGAGTACAGGGCAGATGGTATCAGAAGAATTGTTGTTTTATATTTGTGAACAAGGGTAGTGATTGCCCCTCAGGTCAAGCCCTGACCACAGCCCCTCTCAATATCGGAGCTGCCAAGGGAGGACAATTTTTGAGCAAGAGATTTCCAGCCCATGCCATCATATACTACAACAACTTCCTGTCTCTTCCCCATCCTTCCAGTAAAATACCTTATTTACCTTGAAGATTGCAGGGCTGGCAGAAAATAGGGATGTGAATCGGGCTTGGGACTATTGAAAATATCGTACGATATTTTCAAAATAGTCAGAAATCGGGGCTCCCTCAATACGATAGGAAAACCCCACGATATTGTTCGTGGGGGTTTGTGGTAGGAGCACCGGATGGCCCGCGCCATTTTTAAAGTTGGCGCTAGCCATCCAGTGCTCCCTCCATGTGACAGGGGCCGGCCAATGGCATGCATACCCTGTCACATGGTAAGGGCAAAGGCCATCGGCGCCATTTTTATTAGTGGCAGCCGACGGCCCGAGAGCAGGAGATCGCTCCCGGGACCCCCACTGGACCACCAGGTACCTGTAAAATGGTTTTTTTTTTGGGGGGGGGGGGGGGGGGGTCGGGGAGGGGGGGGGAAGCTAAGGGATTAGTTTTAAAGGGTCGGGGTGGGTTTTTTGTTTATCGGCTCAGGCACAGCTGATAAACAAAACCGCGATCGGGCCGGACGAAAAAAAAAAAACCCACATGTGAATCGGAACCGGAATCCGAACCGATTCCGGTTCAGATTCACATCTCTAGTAGAAAAGGGCAGTTATATCCAATAAGAGACAACAGTTATCTCTAGGGTTTCCAAGCTGAGCCCACATGCATCACATGCAGCTGTGGCCCTGGCGCTGGGGAGATGCTAACTGCTGGGCTACGAGGACTCTTGCGTGGAGTCTGCAGGCATGGGAAGGATTCCACCCTGGAATATATGAGTGGTGGGGAAACTGCAAGGGATGGGGGAGGTAGGAGCAGTTCCAGAAGAGAGATAGATGTGCCTGCACTCAGGGAGAGCAGAGCAGGGAAGTGACCTAAGCCTGTGAAGGAGGGGGGGATCACAAACAGAGATGAGCTGAGCCTGACAATGAAGGGAAGCCTAACATGCTGAGGAGGAGTGAGAGATGGAGAGCTGCAAAGAGGTGGCTGAACCAAGCCTTACAGAAGAGGAACGTTGGCTAAGGACCTAGGAGAGACCTGCTGAGAAGTGAAGGGATGGGAAAAGGAACTGGGATGAGAACAGCTAAAGGTAGCTGAAGGGAAAATGGGGAGCAGTGAAAAGTAAGGGAATGTAGGCAGAGGGGTATTAAACGCCCTGCCCCAAATATAAATGTCAAAGTATGGCCATGCAGGAGGAGGAGAATTAAAGTACAGCAGGAGTAAGGAGGGGAGGGGGCAAGGAAGAAGCGATTTGAAGAATGGGAGAAAAAAGGAAGAGATGAGAGTGGTAGGGATAGACAAGGGTTGATGGGGGACAGACTGTGGTGTGATGAGTTGTCTGAAGGAAAAGGTAGGAAACTTGTGAGGGATGAGTTGGGGGTTGGATAGAAGAATTACTAGTGGGACTCTGAGTCCTTCCCTAGCTTTTGTTTTGGTCACATGAGTCTTCCCCATGTCCACATTACCTGCTCTTCTCTGGACAGTTAAATGCCAGCTGATCAGTCATGCTCATGACCCATTATGTTCTGTGTTTTATTTTTCTGCTAGGGGTGGTTTAATTTGTGTTGAGTTCAGCACCCCAATTATTTTCAAAAGTCAGCTTCTGATATTGCTCAGTGTACCACAATGTTGAACTGCTGGCTTTAAAGGCCACCTATGGACTTGAAGTGTTTCTGGCCATGGATGAATGCTATTTGTCACAAATGTCTTTGTAAAATAAGTGGATTTTTGCCTTCTGTTTCTTATACCTTGCTTGATTGCTTGCCATTTGAAAAACACCACATTGCAGATCCATATTCTGTAAACCCTTGGGAGATTCTGCTGTCAAATAAAAGATTTTTGCTTTAATTCCTAGACAAATTAGTGGATTATCTCGCTCTGTTGGAGAAAAGGAAAAAATAAAAAAAGTAGCATTTATTCCTTGTTTTTTTTTTCTCAGCGCGCATGTTATAAAATCGGGCATACATTTGTGTGCACCGGGTAGCGTGTACAAATATACGCTGCACGCGTACATTTTAAAATCTGCCCCTATATTTTAATTGGCTTAATAGCATCCCCAGGTACATTATCAAGACTATTAGCTTCTCCTTTAAAGAATGGTTTATTGTTCAATCACTTGCTTATAATACATCAAAACAAACAGGAGAGCCCAAAATTAACTTTTTCACACGTTTACAATAAACTAACAATTTAAATCATTTTTATTACAAAAAATGTTTATATTTGAAAATCACTAATATATCTTACATTAAGTTATGTATATAGAACTTGTTCCTATATTAAATTTATACAAAGTTACCCCATGCATTCTTTTCTTCATCTCTTCATTTCTCTAGCCTTTAGGGATTGTTGCGTCCGTTGGTCTTCGGCGGCTTCGCCCCGCCTACCTCTCTCTACTTGCGGCTCCTCCCGCTCACCTTGGACTGATAGCCGCCGCAGCGTCTGCTTGCCGACCTCTCCGGTGTCCCCGGACCAGCTTTGGTGCTGCCTCCCACCATGCTCCTTCAAGGTACCTCTAGGGCGCGCACGCCGCCCTCATCTTTATTTCCACGTTGGCGCGAACCTCAGGGGTGTCCCCCTGTTCTGACGTCACAACTCCAGGGTATATCTGCCTACTGCATTTGCTAGCTCTTGAGTTAGCAACAGGAATCGTACGGATGGGATTCGCTCTTCGTTCCTAAGCTACTCTGCCACTCCAGCTCTAACTGGAACTCTTACTACCCTTTGGGGTCACTAACGGGATACCCGCTCCTCGGGGGCCTCTCTGCTTCTTTCAGGTGCTATCAGGAAACTGGTACTCGCTCCTCGAGGGCCCATTTTCCCTGTGTCGCTGCCTGCAACTTCTACCTTCTACTTGGAAGAACTAACTACAGTCATCATCTGTGAGTACAGAAACATCTCTCTCTACAGTACTGCTTTGCCGGAATCAGGTACTCGCTCCTCTAGGGCCTGCCCTCTCCTCCGGTGCCAGACCTCTCGTCTAGTGGAATCTCTGCTACTGCTAGTGAGTACAATGCTACCGAGTTTCTCTGCTCTAAGGGACCAGGTATTCGCTCCTCGAGGGCCTGCTCTCCCTGTCTCGGAGCTCTTCTATTCTACTTGGGACTCTGAATGCTAATTCTACTGTGTGCTCATAAACTTTCAGTCTCTTTCCACTACAGCACTGCTTACAGAGGATCCGTTTCCAGCGTTCTGTGAGAGATGTGCCCAGCCTGGCTCTACAACCACTACTCACTACTGCCCCCTCTGGTGGTTCCATATACTGTTTAATAAAAGATTCAAAATCTGTGTTTGTCTGGCCGGAGTTTAACCTGACAATGTGGTCCCTCACGGGACTGCCCCCCCCGTGGGCTTGATCAGCTGCCACAGTGTCCAAGGATCCACCCAAACACCAATAACCATGACAGGATCCAGTGTTTATCCCATACATTTTTTAATTTGTTTACTGTTTTTGTCCTCACCACCTCTCTCCTTCTCCGTGAAGAAATATTTCCTGATATTGGTTCTGAGTTGTTCCCCTGCAGTTTCATTTCATGTCCCCTAGTTCTACTGTTAGATTTCCAACAGAAAAGATTTGAAGATTGTGCATCATTAAAACCTTTCAGGTATCTGAAGATCTGTATCATATGTCCCCTGCACCTCCTCTCTTTCAGAGTATACATATTTAGATCCTTCAGCCTCTCCTCTTAAGTCTTTTGATACCAACCCCACACCATTTTGGTTACCCTTTTTTGGATCGCCTCCATCCTGACTCTATCGGAAATCTGAAAAGATCTGGCGCAAGGATCCCTCACAAACGCACCTGGCACAATTTAAATCCTCCCTAAATCTCTATAGTGACAAACTTAACAAGACAAAGCGAGACTTCTATGCCAACAAAATTCATCAATTCCAATACAACCCTAAAGTATTATACGATTACGTGAATTCTCTCACTAAAACAGCCACCCCTCACATCCCTGATGTAGTAGCCAAATCCAAATGTGAAGAACTTGCCACATTCTTCCAAACCAAAGTGGATAATTTGCTATCCAAGTTCTCTTCCTCTGCCAATCCTACCAACCACTTCGAATCTGACATCAATCAAACAAAAACCAGTAATTACACCAATGCCCTCTCCTCCCTAGACTGCACTTCATCATTAGAAATAGAAACCTTTATCAAGAAAGCCAAACCTTCCACCCACCCATCTGACACCATACCCACTAAACATCTTCTTACAATACCCAACATCATTGCCAAACCTTTAACAAAAATCATCAACCTATCCATTAGCTCTGGACAGGTGCCGCTTCCCCTGAAGCAGGCAATAGTCAAACCTATTCTAAAGAAGCCCAAACTTGACCCTTCTGATCCAGCTAATTATCGCCCCATATCCAATCTTCCATTCATCTCTAAACTACTTGAAAAAACTGTCAACAAGCAACTCACAGAATACCTAGAAGAAAATCATATCCTGGCCTCCGCACAATACGGTTTTCGAAAATCTCATAGCACTGAAACTCTTACTTTCCCTGACAGACCACATTATCAAAGGATTTGAGAAAGGGCAATCATACATTCTTGCCTTCCTTGACATCTCCTCCGCATTCGACACCGTTAGCCATCCCATTCTCCTACAGCGGCTAACTGAAATCGGTATTACAGGTGTTGCCCACAATTGGTTCAACTCCTACCTTAGTAATAGAGATTACAAAATCCAGCTAGGAAATCACGTATTCAAGGCCATCCCCCTCAACCGAGGTGTCCCTCAGGGATCCTCCCTATCCTCAACCCTATTCAATATTTACATTCTGCCCCTCTGTTACTTCCTCTCCAGTCTAAACCTCCCTCATTACATATATGCTGATGATGTTCAGCTGCTTATACCCATCACTGACTCCCTATCAAAAACCATGGACTTCTGGAATGAAACCCTCCATTCCATTAACAATCTCCTGTCCTCCATCCACCTTGCTCTTAATACCAATAAAACTGAAATTATGCTCATCTCACCCCAAAGCCAACCGATCCTCCCCCCTTTTCCTCAGTTCCAATTTGCTCAACAAGTCCGTGATCTGGGTATCATTCTTGATGGTCACGTCACACTAAAGAAATTCATAAATAACATTCTAAAAGACGGCTTCTTTAAACTCCACACACTAAAAAAACTCAAACCCTTATTACATCCCCCCGATTTCCGTACAGTTCTCCAAACCACAATCTTCGCCAAAACCGACTACTGCAATTCCCTACTCCTCGGCCTACCTAACAATGCCATCCATCCCATTCAAATCTTACAAAACACCACAGCCCGGATCTTGACCAATTTACGTAGACATGACCATATTACACCTGTTCTAAAAGACCTACATTGGCTTCCAATAGCCTCCCGCATACAATATAAGGCTCTCTCTCTCATCCACAAAGCCCTATACAATCCCGAAATGAACTGGTTCAATGAATCCTTCCGTTTTCACCAGTCTAATAAGCCCACCAGACTAGCACATCTCGCAACCATGCCTATCCCCTCTCCTAAACTCTATAAACTCACTTCCACAAGAGCCCGTGCACTATCGATAACCGGGCCGACCCTCTGGAACAAAATGCCTGTTGAACTACGGCAAGAAGAATGCCTCAAATCTTTCAAGTGGAAGCTCAAGACCTGGCTCTTTGCAAAAGCATACACTTAATTTTTCACTATACCTCACCACTGTCCCCACTCTCCACACTCCTCCCCTGTTTCCCATTCTACCGCCCCTCTCTCCCCTCCCTTTTTCTCTGCCACCTTCTTTTCTTTCTCTCTGCCCCCCTCTTTCCTTGCTCTCCTCCCTTCTCTTCCCCATCTTATCTCCTAGCCTGATTAAAATTAACCTCATAGTTTTCTTTCTTTTGTACATATGTATATAATTGCAAACTTTGTTTATAATTTTATTGCAAAACTTCCCATGTTATTGTTCCCCCCTCTCGTTAATGCCTTGTTATCATGTTTTTACTGTTCAATGTAAAGCGCCATGCCGTGCGTTTGTTTTTGCGTTACAATGTGAACCGATATGATATCCTGGATGAATGTCGGTATATAAAAATTTTAAATAAATAAATAAATAAATAAATAAATAAATATCCTTTTTGAGATACGGTCTCCCAGATTGAATACAGGTGAAGCCTCACAAAGTCCAGCATTCTTCTGGCTTTAGCTATCATCTTGTCACATTGCTTTACCACCATCAGAATGCCAGACACCATTACCCCAAGGTCCCTCTCCCAGTCCGTGCACATTAGTCTTTCACTCCCCATCACATACAGCTCTCTTTATTACTGCACCCAGATGCAGGATTCTGCACTTCCTGGCACTGAATCTATGCTGCCAAGTCTTCAACCACTCAAGTTTTCTTAAATCACTTTTTGTTCTCTCTACTTCTTCAGGCGTGACCACTCTGTTGCAGATCTTATTAGGGATGTGCATTCATTTTAGATGAAATAGGAAATATAGACGATATTTCCTATTTTGTCGTGGTTCGGGGGGGGGGGGGCACTGAAACAATAGGAAAACCCACAAAATTGTGTGTGGTTTTCTTATCGTTTTGGGGGGGGGGGGGGGGGAGAAAGGGTACACAGAAAAAAAACCCCCAAACCCACCCCAACCCTTCAGATCTAATTATTTACAATCCCCCACCCTCCCGACCCCCCCAAAACTTGCCTAAAGTCTCTGGTGGTCCAGCGGGGGTCCCGGGAGTGATGTCCCCCTCTCGGGTCGTTGGCTGCCACTAATCAAAATGGCGCCGATGGCCCTTTGCCCTTACCATGAGACAGAGGCTATCAGTGCCATTGGCCGGCCCCTGTCACATGGTAGGAACAATGGATGACCCGCGCCATTTTTTAAGATGGCACCGGCTGTCCATTGCTCCTACCATGTGAAAGAGGCTGGCCAATGGCACTGATAGCCCCTGTCACATGGTAAGGGCAAAGGGCCACCGGCGCCATTTTGTTTACTGGCAGCCGACGGCCCAAGAGCCGGAGTTTGCTCCTGGGACCCTGCTGGACCACCAGGGACTTTAGGCAAGTTTTGGGGGAGTCGGGAGGGTGGGGGATTGTAAATAATTAAATCTGAAGGATCGGGACAGCCAAAAAAAAACAAACAGTCAGAACCGTGGGAAAAGAAATTTCCCACGGGTCTACGAAAAAGAAACCGGAAATGATTACTGGTATGATACACATCTCTAGATCTCGTTATCATCCACAAATAGGCAAAATTTACCTTCTATCCCTTCTGCAATGTCATTCACAAAAATATTGAACAAAACCAGTCCTAAAACAGATCCTTGTGGCACTCCCCTTAACACCGTTCTCTCTTCAGAGTAGGTTCCATTTACCATTGCACACTGTCTCCTGTCAATCAACCAGTTTATAACCCTCTCTACCACCTTGCTGCCGACTCCCAAGCTTCTCATTTTATTCGTGAGCCTCCTATGTGAAACCAAATCAAACGTTTTGCTGAAATTCAAGTAAATCACATCAAACACTCTTATTTGATCCAATTCTCTAGTTACCCAAAATAATCAATCAGATATGTCTAACAGGTGAATCCCCGGGTGAATCTATACTGCTTCAGGTCCAGCAACCCATTAGTTTGTATATAGTTCAATATCCTTATGGGCTCTGACATTTACAGTCTGAGGTACTGCTACGCAGACAGAAGGGAAAAATCACTAGACTGTTTCTAAAGCATATCAAGCACTGTCTGAACTTTCAAGAAGGCTCATCATCCAGTAAAATGTTGCTGGCAATACATTTTTATGGGTTATCATAAGGCTTAGGGATAAATTCATGGAGCAGCAATTGCTACCCTTAAGAGAAACATGGGATAATTACAGCATAGCAGATACTACCATAAGAAGCTTGCTGGGCAGACTGGATGAATCATTTGCTCCTTTTCTGCCATTATTACTATGTTACTATGTTCAGCAAAGTTTCCATTCATTTTCCCCATCACCGAGGTGAGGCTCATCGGCCTGTGGTTTCTAGCCTCTTCTCTGCTAAGGTGATGTGTGTTTTCTACACACAACCCCAGATAAAGAAAAAACAAAGAGAAACCCAATTATTCTACCATAACATCCAAAACTACTCCCGGTTTTCCTCTCCCCCATACACCTCACAGTGTTCCAGAGAAGCAAAAAGTCACTCTTGTCTTCAGGACCTAAGTTCCAATATGTTCAAGAAGAGCTATGAGCCCTCTGAGGTAGAATCTGTAGCTACAAATCCCAGATCTTCAGAAAGATGCATTTCTTCAATGTCACATCTATTATTTCAACATATTTTTCCATAAGGCAAACCTGATGCAAGGTAGACCTGATGCAAGGCATTCCTCCACTGTGTCATACTCCGTGAATCCAGAAGTAGGCAATTCTTTAGGATACAGGTTTTACCAGTACCATTGGGGGATTTTTTTTTTTTTTTTTTAAACGGTCCCATGTAGCATTTGTCCATGCCCTTGTGTGCTTTCCCTGCAGCATAGGTTTCAAAAATTTCAGAAAGCACGCCAAACTGCCCCTTCAGAGAGAATATGATCTGGAGCCTTGTAGAATTCAGCCAAAATATCTGCAACATAAATTCCACATTTTTCCTAAATAACTAAGTAGTAGAGCATTTCCTAGACCAGGGAAGAACTGCAGTCACCTTCTATCAATGCAATTGTTACTCTCTCTACCCCTAAGCTGGTTTCATTTCTCATATCCCTCTCTCTCTATAATATGGATGGAGAGAGAGAGTGAGAGAGAGAGAGCTGTTGGATTCCTGGTCTGGCATTAAAGTCTCTAGTCTTGGCAACCAATCAGCTCTTGAACCAGTTGCTAAGTCATGTGACAAGCATACTGCCAGCCAGTTTTAGACACAGACATAGTCTCTCAGGCTCAAACACCTACACATACTCTTTCAGACATTCACTTTGTCTGTGTCTGAGAGAGGGTAAGTGACAGTGTCTCTCTCTCTCAGACACAGACATCCATACACACACTCTTGCTATCAGCGTATGGAGGTTGTTACGACTATCCAATCCGGGAAGTGGATCCTTGGGCCGGCCGGCCAGGAAGCACGACCGGGAGGCAGAACACACACTGGGCTGACGAGCTTCACCTGGAAACCCGTGATTCCTCCAGAGGAGCTGTAGGAACCCGGGTCGCTAGGGCTTAGGCGTCTTCACCCTGGAAGTCCGAGGTCCCCCCAGGAGGAGCCCATAGGGACCCGGACCGCTGGGACTTAGGCGAAGTACTGATGAACCCAGGAAGAGTGTGAACCGGAGTCAGGACTGGCTGCAAACAGGCAAAGTGAAGTCACGAAGCTGAGTCAGGAATGGAGGCTGGCAGCGGAGACGGAGTCACGGACCGGAGTCGAGGCGGGCGGCAGTCAAGCAGGGTCGGAGTCACAGGCAGAAATCAGGGCAGGCGGCAAACTGGCAAAGTCACGAGCTGGAATCAAGGCAGGCGGCAAACAGGAACCAACGATTAAGCAAGCAGAATACAAGGCAGGCAGGCAGGAATCAGGAACCGACAGGAGGCAACTGGCACTTCAGAAAGTGACCTCGTTGCTAGGCAAAGATAGAATCCCCGGGCTCCGTATAAATCCCCCTTACTGGCGTCTGACGTCATCAGGAGGCGGACTCTGACATCCGGGGCTGCACCAATAAAACGACGGTCCTCACGCGCACGCGCGTGGCACTCCAAGGGGGCGGAGTCTTCGGCGGCGTCTCCCTCGTGGAGACGCCGCTGCCATGCGGCTTGGGAGGCCCAGGAACCGGCGGTTTTCAGCCGCTGCCACGCGGCTCGAGAGGCTCGGGGACCGGCGAATCGCGGCGCCTCAGAAGGAGGTAAGGGCCCGGTCACTGCCCCAGTGACCGGAATCGCAACAGAGGTATCATAGAGAAATTGTGTGTGTGGTTGTCTGTGTCAGAGAAAAAGGAAAACCCACACACGCTCTGACCCACACATTCCATGGTTGTGCTGCTGCTCATATGTTCACACAGTGAGTGCCCCCTGCTCCAGTACTGCTCCATCATTATGCAAACAGTTTTTGCTTGCTTGCAAGCCTTCCCTAGTCTGCAGAAGCCCTCTCCCTTTCCCCATTTCCACCTCCACCCCTTCTTGGCACTCCCAGTCCAGGAGACTCACTGGTTCCACAGCCAGCCGACCCTTTCAGCCCAGCAAACAGAAACCTCCCCAACACTGCACAGGCACTTCCTCTTGGCTCACCCCATCCCTGTGACTGGAGCTTGCCTCCACTTCTCTGTGCCCCTGCCACCACTCCAATGCATTCCCCATTGATTGTGTGCTACAGTCTCTTCTGCTTTTATGGTTCCCCGGGCTCTGCACTGCCTATCTACTCAAGGGAAGGGAAGGGAAGAGAAGTGGGGAGACCAGACATGATCCATGGCTGGTCCTCCAGGGCTTAAAAAGAAAAATTAATCCCGGGCGAAACTGGGGAGAACCACAACAGCCAAAGCAGCACAGCTCCAGCATATCACTAACAATATATACATTATATTTACAGGCACCTCTGTGACGCCAACCAGAAAACCCTGCAAAAACATAAAAAATAAGAGACACACTTGGATCCCCTGTTACATTAAGCCTATGGTAACAGGTTAGGTGTGGGCACAGCTCTCAGAAAGTCTTAAGTAAACTGAATTACAATTAAAATAAATTAAACATCCAATGCCAAAACAGCACTAACAGCCAGGATTCAAACAATGACAACCCTACCTATGAAAAGGCAATGCTACAAATATTATACCAGGCCCGAACACCAATACACCTCCCATTTAGAAAACAGAACAAGCTAAGCTGCTATAGATCCCTACACAGAAAATGCATGCTAGCAGAATACCTCACCTCAGTCACACATGCAGAACACAGATACAGATAGAGAATAAAGAGATCATAAAAAGTAATGTGCCTACAAAAACTGAATTAGAACCCACAACAAGCCAGATCCTGTATGCAAAGCAACAGTGGAAAAAGAGAAACATTACCATGCCTCATAAAAATTCAAATGAAATCAAGAAATATAAATCAGCAACAGTAAAGCCATATTAACAAAAATAAAGATTTCAAAACAGCTGAGCATCCAATAATTAAAAACTCATCAAAATTAAAAAAATTCCCAAAAACCAATAACAAATTTTAAGACACAACAGATAACATCCAATAAATAAAACCAATAAGAATTTAAAAATCCCCCACTTTCTATACTTTCCAATCACCCTGAGATTCTTCTGGATTAGTGGGAGCAAGGAAGTGCCCAAACTTTCTCTTCCTTCATACACATATGCTGGCGCACACACACACTCCCTTGCATCCGCTGACACATCCACCCACACACGCTCCCTTGCATCCGCTGACACATACACACACGCGCGCTCCCTTGCATCCGCTGACACATCCACCCACACGCGCGCTCCCTTGCATCCGCTGACACATCCACCCACACGCACTCCCTTGCATCCGCTGACACATACACACACGCGCTCCCTTGCATCCGCTGACACATCCACCCACACGCGTGCTCCCTTGCATCCGCTGACACATACACACACACGCGCGCTCCCTTGCACCCGCTGACACATCCGCCCACACGCACGCTCCCTTGCACCCGCTGACACATCCGCCCACACGCACGCTCCCTTGCACCCGCTGACACAGCCACACACACACACACGTGCTCCCTTGCACCCGCTGACACATCCACACACCCGCGCTCCCTTGCATCCGCTGACACATCCACCCACACGCGCGCTCCCTTGCATCCGCTGACACATCCACCCACACGCGCGCTCCCTTGCACCCGCTGACACATCCACCCACACGCGCGCTCCCTTGCACCCGCTGACACATCCACCCACATGCGCGCTCCCTTGCATCCGCTGACACATACACCCACACACGCGCTCCCTTGCATCCGCTGCCACAACCACATACAAAGCTCCTTTGTACACTCCCACTCTCTCTTCTCTTATGCAGCCTCTAAATATATTTAAAAAATTGTACTTACATTGGTGGTCAGGAGGGATCAAAGCAGGACTACTAGCTGATGTGGGCAGAAAGGCCTGATGGAGGATGGGTGGGAGAGATCGAAAGGGTTATGTTTTGCCACAGCACCAACATAAGGGGGGGGCCGTCGCCTGAAATCAATGAAGAGCTTTCAGTTGTGGTGAGGTAGCAGTGGGAGGTCTGCTGTTACCTCCCGCAGTAGAGAGAGAGACGGGCTGGTGTGAGAGAAGGCTGCAGGAGGGTTTCCCACTACTGCGGGGTGATGAGGAGATGAGGGGGGAGCACTCCCACAGCTATCTGTGATGCCATAGGGAAATGAAAAAAAAAATCAAAAAATGCAGATGTGATTGCAGCTGCAGGGCGACTGAAGAGAAGCAGAAGCCTACGAAGCTGCGGGAAAAGCAAGAGAAATGAGCAGAGAGCCTCGAGGCTCCCACTCTACCACAGCTGCTGCGGGACCTAGTATTGCTCATACGGTTCTTCAGGCATGGGACCACTGCGATCAACACAAGTCATGTGACTGGCCTGACCGGCCCACCGGGGCATGCCCGAAGCCCTGATTGATAAAGCAGTACAGTGGTGGATTGGCCTAACTTAAGGCATTGCCCTTTAACCTTTCCATAAGCACTGAACTCCTCCACCAAGGGCTCCAGTGGGTTCTGAGAACTCTCTATATTTGCCATAAGTCATCAGCAAATGCTGCTATCTTGAACTGCTGTATCCCAGCCCTTTCTATTGGTATACCTAAGATACCCTCGTTCCCCCAAATTCTCCTGAGCAATTGCTCAAGAGAAAGAATAAAAAGTAGTGATGACGAGGAGCATCCTGGAGGAGCATCCTCTGTAACTCGACAAAAGGAGACTGCAACCCCACCTGACTAACACAGAGGCCACAGGCTTGTTGTATAGGACTTTTACCACCTCTAGAAAGCAATCCTCTATCTCTATGGCTCGAAGCACTGCCCACATGAAAGACCACCCCACATGGTAAAAAGCTTTTTCAACATCAAAACTTAACACCACCTCCTACTGCTTTCAATAGATGCTAAAATTCTGCAGATTTTCTAGCTTAAATTTCAGCTTCCATTGTGTTGACTCGATCCTCTGCACCAGACACCCAGATCTCTACTTCCTGCAATCTATGTAGCTCATCAAATTTCCCATACATTTTTTTCAAACTTTGCCTCTAAGATTGCCGCTACTGCAATTGCTGTTTCACTCACTGCCGGGTCTCTGGCCTCTGGGGGGAGGGGGGGGGGGGAATAACTTGCAGATCCCATCATTTTCCCAACTCCTACCTTAGACCGCTCTTTGATTTTAACTGTGATTTAGAAGCCATAGCGGGTCAGTTCATGAAGTAGTAAAATCTTTGTGGAGCCCAAAACACCTGTCACACACTATTGTTCGCCGTTTCACTCATTTTATTGCGGTTACTGTATAAAATAAGCAAAATAGGAAAGAGGGTTCCCAAAGCACTACAGGAACATGCCCTGCACCTCACATCCTGTCACGTGATCTCTCTGTAAATTTGTTTTAAAGCAGTAATTCTGATTGGATACCTGCTGTTTTCTCCATGAAGAAATCTATTGCTTTGTTGCAGTGAATCATGATTGGAAGGGTAGACAGTATGGGAAGGCAGGATCCTAGGAGTTTAATGGTCTGGTGTAGCTCTCTGGGCAAGTTAGGGAATAGCCAGTGCTATTAATTGCATCAGTAGCATGGGTTCTTCTTAGTGTTTGGGTAATTGCCAGGTTCTTGTGGCCTGGTTTTGGCCACTGTGGGAAACAGGATGCTGGGCTTGATGGACCCTTAGTCTGATCCAGCATGGCAATTTCTTATGTTCTTAAGTTCTCTGTCTGATTGTTTTTGTATAATACACCTTATTTGCCTCATTCATAACCATGCAGTAAGTCACATGGTGGGGTCTGCATTTGGTTTTGTCTAGGTCAGATTCCTATTTGTGCCATTTTCGTTCTACAAATCTGCAAATTATTATGAACCCAAAACAAGATGAAATCTGCCTTGTTAAAGTTTGATGGGAACTAATTCCCAAGTTATTATGTACCCCATTAACAGGCCGATACAGTACAGTTAATAAGCTCTTTTGAGTGAGCACATACAGCCAAATAGAAAAGTACTTACGCACTATGCAATAATTTATTAACCTACAATAATTATTTATTAACCTACAATAATAATTTATTAACCTACAATAATAATAATAATACAATAATAATAATAATAATAATAATAATAAATTAACCTACAATAATAAAACCTACAATAATTTATTAACCTAACTTTTTTCTTCTGTCACTTTCCCCCCTCCTTGTTTCCTCTTTTACCCTTTTGTAAATATGTTATTTTAATTTTAGTTTAAATCTTTATTTCCCCTACCTTTCCTTTACTCCCTAGTTATAATGTTTCAATTGTATTATGTTAAACATGTTCGATGTAAAGCGCCGCCACAGGCACTAGTTTCATGTTACGCTGTGAACCGATGTGATATCATTGATGAATGTCGGTATATAAAACTTTTAAATAAATAAATAAAAATAAATAAATATGCATTCTGACTTGCGCATATCCAGGAATAGAGGATCAATATAATTTGTAATTTCTTCGGGGAGCACAATGCTGGAACTTTAACCCCTGAGACTGAGTGGAGTGAAAGATAACTGATATTTCTGGTGGCCAATGTTATTTTGTTGTTGTGCACAATGTGGTAGTGTCTAGTTGCTTCTATCACACTGGGCACGACAACAGAATAACATTGGCTACCAGAAATACGAGCTTTTAATTCATCTCATACCCATGAGTTAAATTTCTAACATTACGAAATCGTATTTTAGCAATCTGCTCTTTAATGCGCCTTCCTGCATTGCTGGAGAACAGCTACTATACACTTGCTCTTTAGCGCAAATTTTTTTTTTATACGCTTAAAAACCCTGTTAAATACCAGAGTTAAATTACAGTGAACAATGTGTAGTAAAACCCGTATTAAGATCAGCGTGCCTTATTACATCGACCGCTCTTTGAATGAGGGGGCCCACTGAAAGGACATTCGCGATGGATTGGTGTTAGTGCAGCTGATAAAGTCTTAAGAGAAACTGCAGTACTTTTGCCTAGAAAGCATGGAGAAATCTCAAAAGTTCTCTGCAAATTCCAAAGTGGAGAGCACGTTCATTCTTCAGAGCTGGAAGGCTTCGATTTCATAGTAGATTATTAGGTTTCTGCAGAGCAGTGTAAGTGAAGTGTGCTCCCCGAAGAAATTACAAATTATATTGATCCTTTATTCCTGGATATGCGAACCCAGGCTTGGTCAAGCTAACAGCATTTTCTTGCTACTGGCAGCTGTAGTAGTGAAGTGAATCAATGAAAGCCGTGATGAAATGGGGTAGACACTGCATTAGGTACCGAGATGACCGGTATGAAACAAAGTTAACAAGCAAATTTCAGGCAGAAAAAGTCAGGTTCACCAGTACCTTCCAGACAGAAATGAGTAGGTGCCTAATCTCGCGCTCTCAGGCAGTGACGTTTGCTCCTCCTATCGCGCAGCCCGAGTTCCCGGGAGCCAGAAGCCCAGCAGCGTCAGTTTTTACAGCAGAACGCAGTGTTGCCAGGTTTTCATAAAAGAACAAGCACTTTTTTTCCAAAAAAACAAGCCCAAAACACATGAGATTGAAACTTTTTATTTTTTATAGCCTTTAATGCCCTCACATACTCATTCCCCTCTCCCCACCCCCCTCTAAGCACATCTCCTGCCCCCCACACACTGATTCCCCCCTCTGAGCACATCTCTGGCCCTCATATACTCATTCCCCTCTCCCCACCCCCCTCTAAGCACATCTCTGGCCCCCCACACACTGATTCCCCCCTTCGAGCACATCTCTGGCCCTCACATACTCATTCCCCTCTCCCCACCCCCCTCCAAGCACATCTCTGGCCCCCACACTCTCATTCCCCCCTCCCTAACCCCTCCGAGCACATCTCTGGCCCTCACATACTCATGCCCCTCTCCCCAACCCCCTCCAAGCACATCCCTGGCCCCCACACTCTCATTCCCCCCCTCCCTAACCCTCCGAGCACATCTCTGGCCCTCACATACTCATGCCCCTCTCTCCCCAACCCCCTCCAGCACATCCCTGAGCCCCACACTCTCATTCCCCCCCCCCGTTCCCTCCCCTAACCCCTCCGAGCACATCTCTGGCC